>NW_016690342.1:1866977-1924423 GCF_001604755.1 Lepidothrix coronata | reverse complement strand
GTATTTGAGTGCCACTGTGAATTCATCTCCTATTTTTTTTCCTGTTGTCGAGAGGCTTGGTCTTCATGAGAATAAAAGACAAGACCCATTTATTCCAACTCTCTCCTGATCTGTCATTCAGTATTAAGAGAGAATACGACGACTCAACAGCAGGTAAAAGGGAACTATGTGACACACATCAGCTAGTTGTGCCTACATGCAGGGCACATACGGCCCTTGGGTACCTTGTCTTCAGGGCATACCTTTATGAAGTGTCTCATGTTCCTGCATGCCTCGGCTTCTTTTGGAAGGAAAACCCTCATAGGGATAAGGAAATCATAAATGACTTTAGTAACTCATCAATGCAGAAAGCTGGTGAAGCAAAACCACCTTGGGGCAAAATACATGTCTTATGGCACAGGCACAGGTAGGCACACTTCAGAAGAGCCAGAGACCAGTGAGACTCTGCAGAAATTGCAGCAAGCATCCTGACACTTTCCTGAATGGGACTGCAGGGTAAACAAATCCCACGCCTAAGTTTTTAGTTTGTTTAATTCCAATGATGCATATCCATAGCAGCACTGCTTAGTTTCTTTTCAGCATTCACATGTTTATGTCTATGCATATACAATAACTATTGCAGGAACTAACAGCTATATTTAAGGTCACCTATGCCTTTCTGCTTTTTGTTTTTACTTATGAGAACAAAACTCTTGTTTGCCTTCCTGCAAACATGGTTATCTAAAGCAAGAAGTGTGTGTGGGGACTTGTTCTCAAGGGCTTTTTTAGGAATTCTTTCACACTTCATCTTTGTTTTCAGAATATTGGCTGAAATTTGTTTAAGCTTAGTCAAACTGCACCTGCAGCCAGTACCTTGTGAAAAATCTGTTACACCCATAGTTTGGAGCCAGTTGGGTATGAGTAGACCTCTCCTCTGGGAGATCACTGCTAACAGTGTTTTGCTGCTCATACATGCTCAAATGCCAAGTGTTATTTAGGCTTTGTACAGGAATTAACAAAAAAAATAAAAAAAAAAAAAGGAACAGCAAAAAGTGGTTTCAGGCATGTATCCCTCTTACCTCAGGGTTGCTGTTCCTCTGGTGCAGAGTCAGGCTCCCTGCATCTCTCAGAATACCCCTCCATACAACTCCCTGCCAGGAAAAAGGGACTTTTCCCTTCATGGTTCAGTGCCAGCTCCCTCAGGTGCCTCCAGACAGGACTCATACATGCTCTCCTCATCCCCACAGAGCCTCTCTCGCCTCCCTGCAGCTGTGCCCACCTGCAGGGCAATGGCTCCACACAGTTTAGCACTCATAAATCAGTGGAAAAGCCAAGTATTCAACAACATGTATAAAGTATTAGTGTTAAGACCAGCAGGACAGGAAAAATTGCAGAGAGAAATCTTCAAAGATCTGACTGAAGAAACATCTAAGTTAGGTTAATTTTGACAAGAGTGAGGAAACCCAAAGGAGAATGTGATGGAGATGGCCAGAGCTTACAGTGTGCAAAGTGTCAAATCATTTTCAGGGCAAAGGGTAAGAGACAGAAAGCCCTGCTAAGGAACTTCAATGGTTAGACCTCATCTGAAAGCCCCAAACTATACCTATAAGCCCCAGACTGCACAGTCCTGCATCAAGTGCTGGCTAATGCAGAACTGGCAAGAAGTCTGCAAATACACGTTGTCCCTCTAAAATTTCAGTTGTACCTAAAGCTTAATTCCAGAAAGGCCCAGCATCCCTAGCAGCTCAATGCCTCTTGTTCTGAGCAACCCATTCTTCAGCTCTAATTCTCAAGGGACCTGACCTGCAAAGCATTCTCCAAGCCTACCAGACTAGGATTACCATAAACCAAAGAAGCCAAAACCCTCCTTCAGAGAACAGCAGACTTTATCTTCCCAGAGGCTGTAGGAAATGGGTCTTTCCTCAAGGCAGTGAGAGAAAGAATCAGTTCAAAACCAGCCTGACAGTTCCCACAAGTCCCAAGCGTACAGGACTGAGCTAAGGAACCCCCATCTGTATGCCTGTGGTGTCTGAGGCATCTGTATGGATAGCTCCTTTTCCTCCAAATTACAATTCACTTATTCTAAATTAAAGGTTACACATTCCTGAGCTACGAAATTACAGATTTTTATTACTAATGTGCACACTATTTCATTACCAAACTTCATCTTAGACATTAAGAAGGCATTTTCAAGTCAAACCCACAAATTTCAAAGAAATTCAGCTTTCACTGAAGACAAAGAGTTGTATTCCCTTTTATGTCAGGATTCCTGTTAAAATGTATTCATAAAGGTTCAATAAATGCATAGTAAACATTATAAGCATGTTACTTGAGAAGTAGATATTATATACATGATTACAAAGCGTGATTTCAGACAACCTATGTCAAGTGTTACCCATTTAGTTACCTCTCATAAATTACATAGAAGAGAAATAAAGTACCATATATACATGTATATATAGGAGCAGAGGTCTGATTTAACACTTCATTTATTTTCTGCAAGTTTGCTTTGAAGTGAACTCCCCTTGACACACCAATAACCAGCACAATTTGGTACTGGGGACACAAAGACCTCTTTCCAGGTCTCTCACTGACATTACTACTCCAAGATGAAAGTAGCTCTTGTCCCTGTGCTTGGGACTGACCACAGGTTGGAGCTGTCAGGCATCAGCAGCCACATCCTCTGGGAGCTCATTGGCAGCAGCAAGTCACCATCCCCACAATTTCAAAAGCCAAGTATTACTGAAGATTCACAGAAGAATGAATCATATCAGACATAGGAACAGCAAAAGCCAGCTAAAAGGCATGTCTCCCTTACCTAGATGCTGCTGCTTTGCCAGAAATGAAGCTGGTGTTCTCCACCCCACATCTGTACAGCCCCCACAGAGGAGAAGAGAATTTGTCCCCCAGTATTACAGGTACCCTGGTGACCCTGAAGAGCATTGCCTGGCCTCCCCTGATGGCAGGAGGGCATCAGTCCTGGGCATAAGCACAAGGCCCAGAGAAGTGGCCACCTCCCTGCTCTGCTGCCTGGATGCTATGGTTACACCCAAATGCATTTAGGAAAGCTCCACCCATTGAAGAGTCACCTCCCCTCAGCACCTCATCAAAACCTCAGCTTTCTTGGGCTAACCCTTAGGACATGATTCCTTGGCTTGCATGCAGACTGCACCCGTGATTGCCATCCAGGGCCCCAAAACCCACTGGGAAAGCTACAGTCTGCGAGCTAACCCCGCAACAGACACCATATCTACCCTTCGGCAACATCTTGAGCAACAGGAGCAAGCACAGCTCAAGCAGCTGACCAGTGGACACAGTGAATGGCAGTGGTGCAGCTGCTGCTTTTGCCTAAGCCAGAGTGCAGAGAAGCTGTGCTGGATCCTGCTGCTGCCCCCTGAAAGGGAATAAAGCCAGTCTGTCCAAGCAACAGCAGGACTATAGAAAAAGTCTTCAGAGATGAAAGCCTTACAAGAGCTGGCTGAAGAGATTTTTAGACTTTGTTAATTTTTGAACAAATTTTTGAGTGGAGAAACTCAAAGACTGAATGGAAAATTGAAAATAATCCCACAGTTCTGGGTGCTGCATGGCAAGACTGTGATGGTCAAAACCTCTATCCCAAAGAAATAACATGTTTTGACCACCTACAGCACCAACTTGAAGGTTGCTATAGCAATAGTGCCTTATTCCCTTTTCTCATTCAAAGATCCAGCAACAGAGAACAAATAGTGTGCTGCCTGAAGCCGAGTCAGAGCTAATTCTCCAAAACTGTATAGGAATCAAAAAGCCATTTACCTGAGCTCTTCTTTTTTTTCTGCGACTGTTGAATTGCGAGTCAAACATTCACTAACTGTCCTTTCTTAGTCTCAGAAAACAAAAAAGCTATTGATTTTCAGTACTTTTTTGTGTACTGACTTCTTGCTCCCATTAAAATGTCTCCAGAAAAGCAAAAGATTTCCTACTGTGTTTGCATCCAATGTGAGTTTGCATGGAAGCATTAATGAAGAGTAATAAAAGACCAATAAATGTTGTGTGACAGGACTTGCAAAATGTCAGATCAAGCGGTTTCTGTTTCTTCTGCCTTATCCCAGAAGATGGAGCCAAATGACTAAGTGTCTGCGGCCCCGACAAGCTACACAAAGGCACTACTGAACAAACCCTTTTCCAGTGAAGGTAAGGTTAGTCTCCCATTGTCAAGGTTGGCTGGGAAGGCAGTCAGGTTTTTTGCAGATATTTTTTGCATGTCACAGCTGTTTTATAGCTCTTTGAAAAGAAAGGAGGCCAACTAGATCAAGGTCAGAAGCCTACATTTTAAGAAAGCTAAATGAAAGGCAAAAAAACCTAAACTTCTCCATAGACAAAAAGAAACCTTTATTTCTGATTGGCATTATCACAGACCTATTTCATAGCCTCACAAAATGAGTTTGAGAGTCTTAAATACAAACATATTATTCATACTTGGCTTGCATGCTATTTACAGTAACTAAAAACTTATGAAAAAAGCTGGAAGGAAGAACTTTCCTTAAATATGCCAGAATTGATGAGCACACTCTGTCCTCTCATTTTATGTTTTGCTGCTGGGACCAGTTAAGAAAGCCATACTGCAAGAGCAGGCTGGCTGGAACAACCTTTAGGGTTAACCTAAATCATTCAGAAGGACATCTTTTCCTTTGTACAATGTGAGGTAACCTTATCTCCAAGGATAAGCAGAAAGGGATGACCTGAGACTGGTCTGTGAAGTCAAGTGGTGGTGTTCCATCACAAAACACTTTCTGAATCTCTCTCAGGGATTGCTGAAGAGAAGTCCCCTGTTTGGCTGGGAAGTCATGTAAGATTCAGCCCGAGGCTCAGCATTCCTAGAGGAAGGCTTGCTATCAAATTCAGGCTGATCCCAGCCTGGGCCCTTATGGCCAGTTCAACCCTTACAGATTTTGGTTTTTTACAGTATAATGTTGTTCTCATTATAAAGACATTCCTGATGGGTCTCTTCCAACTCAGCATATTCTATGATTCTATGAATGCCTCTCACCTGCAATGATAAGACCACCAAGTTATTCAGGACAGTATAAGAGGTGAGGACTGCCCGAGGAACTGCAGAGGAAGAACACGTAAGTCTCGTTGACTGGCCAACACAATAGCAGACAAAATACAATGTATACAACAAGTGACACATGGTGGGGGGGGAATCCCAATTTAACATTCAAACATTGATTTTCTAGCAGATTCTATTTTACTGCAGTTGTGCAACATTGAAAAAGGCTCCAGCTATGTGGCAGGACAGGGCACAGGCCTGTTCTATACTATACTTAGAAATTTGACAGTTAACATAAATATTGTAGTTATCACATGGAAGTTTTGGATTCATAAAGAGGTGAAAATTAAGAAGTGATAGCAGTCAGTGCAAGCCCAGCTGCATCAGTTCTGATTCTCATTTGACTTGGATCCTGAGACAGTGTCTGAAGAACGGGAAGAAAGAAGTGATTTATGTTAGTTAGCCAAGAGAACGCCTTGATTCACCTGCTTATTCATGGTCCCATTTTGGGTTTATGCTATACAGAAAATAGAAAGCCTTTAAATAAAAACTCCATTTTTTAAAAAAGGTGAGCAATATTTGGGAACAAATGCAAAATATGAAATGAGCCAAGCCTTGCATAGGCATATGGATGTTGATAAACTCAGACCAAAGGAAGAGAAGACCCCTTTTTGTCCAATGAATTATTAAAAAAAAACCAAACAACAAACATATAGGGAATTACACTTAAAACAAAGGAAACTGAACCAAGGCCAATAATGCCTGCCAGTCCTTTTCAGCTGCTGCACATTGGAAGGGATGCGTAAACACAATATCCTGTAGGAAGCAATTGCAACTGAGCTCATGGAGTACACAAAAAAACCCATACCCATTGCTTAGGTAGTTTGCAGATGTGCTGTGTAACCAGGTTCAGCTTTCACATTGCATTCTGCTTGGGCAGATGAGACTTTTAGACAGCCTAAATCTTGGATGTAATGCAAATACCACTGTAAGAAATTTCAGGCATAATTGAATACAGGGTGGGGAATTACAGAGGAATTCAAAACACAGGGTCTGGTTTACTCTAGACTCTTTACCATGCTGATGGATGGATTTGCTCTTCAGCTCTATGGCCTCAATACTTCAGATTCTCAAATCCCAGTGTTGGGACCACATTTCCAGAATTGCAGTCCTCCCCCTTTTTAGGAGCTTAAAGATGGAGAATGCCTTTCAAACAGGATTACTACCTGTATAACATCTGTTTGTCAAAATAATAGCTAAGCTCTTAAAACCTCTTGGCCCTTCCTATGAGGGAATACAGGCCAAAGACTTACATTAGAAGAAGAGTGTATGTTTTAAGGAAAAAACAAACCCCCAGATTTAGAATTTAGATCTAAAATCACAGATTACACAATTTCAACTTTGTTACTCCTACAGTTAGTTAACCACAGGGTTAAACGCATCTGATTTCCACTCAAAATTTCAATTTCCAACTACTAGATTTTGTTATTTCCTAGGGTCAAGCTCAAAGCTGTCAATTATCAATGTTTTTGTTCCCCTTAGAGGTAATTATAGCCTACGAGGAAGTTGCTCATTTATCTTTGCTTTGATGAGACAAATGAGAGAGAGGGCTCCTGGAGTCTCTCTGTATAATGCATATTTTTACAGCTCATTAAACCGTGTGTGTTGTCTTCAAACATCCTCCATCCTCACAAAACTTCTGTAAGCATGAAATCTAGAATGGGACTCTGTAGAGGTGTTCTAGATGAGTCCAAATGTGGGGCTGGTGGTATCTCACATACATAGAAGTACTGTCACAATGTCAAGGAGACTGTTCACCAAAAATATCAAATATACTTTTACCCCCAAAGAGCTCTTTAGTTCCATTGGCAGCATATGGCATGAGTATCTGTAAGAGAACTGGGTGAACAGTATGATTTTATGTACAGCTACTTTAAAGTAAAATTGTCCTGTCAGGCAGGATTCAAGTTCAACTCTTTCAAATTATCAGAGGGAGAGTTTGAAGGCGAAATGCTTGACATTCAGGATAAAAGAATCCAACAGATTTGGGTCAGTAGCAAGAGCACAGTGCCCCTTCACAGCCTCTCCTTTACAATTTTGGGTGCCATGCACCTTTCTCCTCAAGAAAAGGATGAGATAATAAAAGCATATTAAACCTGCTCTCGGTAAATATCACCCCCTTTGAATGGAAGCGATGCCTTATGAATTTCTAAATGAAGAATCACATAGCATGTGCTGTCTGGACACTAAAATCTGCCTGTGATTGGTGCTGCTGATATCTAATGCTGCAAAGGGAAAGTAAGGCTTAAAAGAACTTTTCAAAGGATAAGCATGCTCTGAGTTGAGATCCACATCTGGAGCAGCCAGGATATGTCAGAAGTTACTGAATGATCAGGAACTATGTTTCACTCATCCCACCACTCCCTGCTTCAGCTTTGCAGGGCAGATTATCTGGATATAGAATAAGAAGGAATTTCAGCTTCAGTTCTTATCTAAAGCTTTTGATACACTTTTTAATGGCAAGATAAAAATGCCTAGCACACAAAGTGATTTTTTTCTGTCAGATCTGGGAATTAGTGATAAATTCTGATGCAACACCGTAAATAACTGTTTCCATTTAATGATGCTGAGCATGTTAGGCTATGTCAATCATCCCTTGGAAATGAAGAGGAGATGTGATTTGAAATGGCAAGCTGTGTGTGTCTAATCAATAATCTCATTATGTGTCAAGCAACCCAAATTTGATTATCACAGAGCAGCTACAGTTCCCCTCAGTGTAGTTGCAACTCAGTTGCCATTCAAAACCCCAGTCTCAAATCCAGCAGCTGAAACTGGTGGAAGTTTATTTATATTCCAAATGGGGAGATATCTAGAGAGTTTGTGAGATAACAGTCCTATAACTACTGTAAACCACAGGAGATTCCAGCCCTTAGTGGGGGAAAAAAAAAAAAAAGGCATAAATGCTTGTGTTTCCTTCTTTTAGAAAAAACCCAGCTTCCTACCATTCCTTGAGACATTTTTTCTTGTCTAAGCTCCTCACTGGCTCCCTGGAACCTCTAAACCCTTTGAAATGTAAGTAGCTCCAGATCTTGGGTAGATTCTTCACTTGTCCTGTAAAACCATCAGGATTATTCAGCCCGTCTAGTTTTGGTCTTCTGAGCTCTATATAGCAGAGTAGATTATTCCTTTTCATTGACCTACCCACAAAGGCTCATATTCTGCCTCACTCTGACCTTGCAACATAACAAGGGGATCTGCACAGGAGTAAGATGTAAATCAAAGGATGTTGTGAGATCCAACAGTATATTCCTACTAAGGATCTGCAAGATTTCACTACATCAGTCAGACCTCTCACTTTTTTTTTTTTGTTATGTTCTTGTGAACATGGGGAGCAAATAAGTGCAAAGCCTTGTTCTGCTCACTCAATGTCTACATTTAGGATAACGACACTGGATGTCTTTGTCAGGTGTACATTTAGCAGTTGTGTGCACCCCACCACGAACCATCCATACAGGAGAGCTCAGACCAATTATGATTCCATCAGTTGGTACAAAACCAGATTTTGCTGCAAGCTACCATTTGAAAAAATTATTTACTCTAAGGTTGGTGAGTCCCTGGAACAGGTTGCCCAGAGAAGCTGTGGATGTCCCATTCCTGGAAGTGTTCAAGGCTAGGCTGGATGGGGTTTTGAGCAACCTTGTCTACTGAAAGGTGTCCCTGCCTATGGCAGGGGGAATGGAACTAAACAGTCTCTAATTCCCTTCCAACCCAAACCAGTCTATCATTTTATGATTTGTATTGAATCTATATTAAAAATAATGCTACAAATTGCACAAAACAGTGTGACCATACCTAGCTCCAGGCTGGTTTCAATAAACACATGGTCTCTTTGGAAGCAATACTAAAATTCTTTATCTGTCTTCTGTAGTAGCAACATGATGAGAGGTTTGTGAAAAATCAAGGCATAAAATGGGCTCATTTACATTTCAGAGACTCCAGTTGGAAGTGCTTCCTGTCTGTTTGACAGCAACACTGTTTATAACCCTGAGATTAGGTTTTCTTATGCCCTGTGTAAAGCATTAAAAAAGTTCTGACCTTTATTTACTAAATTAGTATTCTAATTAACACTGAATGTTTTTGCCCAAGATAAGGAATTGTCTATTGAATCAGAGCTAAGATTTTAAAGATATGGTGACTAACAGTACTTTGGGATATAATAAATCAATGTCTTCTCAGTCTTTTTACAGGTAGTGAAAAAAGTGCTCTGTGATGTACTTTTGTAAACATCAGTTTAAAGGCAATCCTGTAAAGCGTCTGCCTTGGATCATCATATCACGGAGCTGAGAGCCAGACTCACATGTTAACCACATACACAGGACAAGGTTTTTCAGGAGCTACAGTCTCAGGTACCTACAGACAAGTTCCATAGCACCCAACAGTCAGCAGCTTCTCTGTCCCTTCCCTTTGCAAAACCCACTGCTGCATAAGGCTGAAATAGGAACCTCTGGCACGTTGTCGAGGCATGCAGCCAGCCACCAACCAGGACATGGCCAAGCTCCCCTTCTCTAGAGCCTCACACACAAATCCTAGACTGGCAGGTCTCTTTGTGGTGGGTTGACAGGTACAATAACCCTTGATCCTTGTCTCCACTTGCTGAGCACTCTCATGGTCAAAGCACCCCTCCCAGCATAGCCAGAAGGCAGGGCACTTTGTGAAAGCAACAGAACAGTGATAGGGCCATAGTTATAATTCTCCTGTGACTTGCAGCAAGCATATTTTGTTCCTGCTGCCATATAATTTTTAAAGTTCTCCTATCCATCAGGAAATATATCAGGAGGTTTTTTTCTTTCATCCAAATGGGCGTTTTCTCTTATTACTTTCTGAAGTAAGGCTTGAGTTCATTTCAGCTCCTGAAGGAACAGCTGCCCTCAGGAAAGCAGGCAGTTCACTCATTTTTTGGCTGGGGGAGGTGACGCTGCTTTTATAATGAGAGTTGTACAGAAGGGACAGGATCTGTTTGTTACTTCATTCCACGGCTTTTGCCATAATCCCCATTGAATTCTGAACATGTCTCCTTTATCCCTTGTCTTCTTCCCATTCCCTAACAACCTGGTCATAACAATCATACTTAAAACCTAGAAAACCTGAGCAGAATTACATTGTTGTGATTCCAGTTTGGTGACATTGCCCAGAACAACACACTCTGAGATAAGGTAGGAGCTTAGGAAGCTAAACCTATGTTGTGCACAATTCAAAGATTGTGGGCCCTGCTGTGCTTTTCACAACAAAACACAGGTATGGACTTGAAAAAGACCATGTACATTGCACTTCCCAAGCAGCAGCCCTCAGGACATCACCCTCACTTCCTTTGATAGGTATAGAAAAAAGGCAAGACCAGACTGCTGTGAAGCATACAAGAGTTTTCCTATTGACATCAGTAGGAATCCAGCCTTTAAGTATCTTATTGCTTCTCTATTCTTTCTTGTATAGCAACTGCAAGTACCAATAGCATTTTAATTTTGAAAGAATACTTAAAACTTTGTCTTTGCAATGAGTGCTATCATCACCTACTTTTCCTAAGCAGTGACTCCTTCTGATGGGCATGTTTATTAAAATTTTTCCTAATGTTCCTGGAGATTTTGCCTGATTAAACCTTTTCTCAGTGTCAGACTGAGTTTTCTAAGGAATCAAAAGGAACAGAAGTTGCATTTTCCTCATGCTGTGTTCATCACAAAGGTCTTAATTTAGCAAAGTGCCTTCCAGCTTGGAGTGTATGAGCAAGCCCACTGAGACTAATAGGATTATTCCAAGCTGGTAAGGCATGTTCTTATGTATTTTGCTGAACCTTAAATGAGGCGTGATGTGATAGAAAAGACTCCAGAAGAGGTCCAGTTTGATCTGGTGGAGTATAAGGTACAGCCAGACCCCAAACACAAAGTCCAGTCTGTATGGTGTGATCACATGAGGGAGGCATGTTGCTCTCAGAGGAAGCCATGCTAGAAAGTACACGTATGTAGGGTCACATGCCCTGTAAGGGCATGGCTCTTTTTCTTTGAACAATGTGAAGTACCTTCCAGAGAAAAGTTGGCTTGGATGATTCTTCCATGCCATACAATATAAAAAGTCAGAGAAAGCTTTTACACATCAGCTGACCCCACTCCCATTTGGTTTCCTTACATTATTTTTTTCAGTGGCAAGGTACCTTTCTGGTTAGACTGTCCAAAACCACTGGAAAACTCTCCAGAACAACTCAAACTGCAGTTCTGCTGCATGCTCACCTCAAACCAAAAAAAATCAGAAAGAGCTACTGTTATTAAAAAAAAGAAAAGAAAGCCTGGAGCAACATAAACACTGAGTTCAGGCCCTGCAGCGCTACTCCCTGAGCTCTGATCCTGTCAGCACTCTGCTGCTGTGCCTCGGCAAAAGCAGATCAGGATGCAGCTGTGGAGTTTCTGATGAATGGCCTGAGGCTAAAGAAGTCTTGCTGATTCATTAGTGCATTTCTCTTAAGTCAAGCAAAATGTACGAGAAATGCTGTTCTTCAAGATGAAGTTCTCTGTAGCCCCAATGGTCAGTTAAAGGTCTGACATAATTTCCCAAACTGGAAGAAGGATTTGGATTCTGATTTTCCAGAAAAAATCCCCAACACTGAAAATTTTCTCATTCCTTCTTTTGCATTTTTTCTATGACATTTTCCATATTCTGTGTTCATCTCTGTCAAAAAGGTGTTGGCAACCTAGATATCCAACAGGACAACTATCTAACCTTTAAAATTCTTCTAAATTTAAGAATTCTATGATCTTTAATGTCAATTCTAGTACATCCAAGTGGGAATAAAGCATGTTCTCAGACATTTTCATTAAGAGCATTGCGGGTATAAGATTTACATGTCATCGTATTCAGTACGCTTAGGAAACAGATAATCCTATTCATCTGGCTTTGCCTTATCAACTTATATAGTTTCTCATGTAGCAGGTGTCTTCAGTAATTGAATAGTGAAATTGCAAAGTGCATACATTATTAATGCTTCTAGGAATAGACCTAGCACTTCATAAAACAGAAGGAGTAAGATTTTGAGGTGGTGGCACAGCTTGCTTTTAACAGTAGTGAAAAAACCTATTGAGGAATCTAAACCAAGTTAATACTCCACTGAATAAGAGAAGTAGCAAGCTAAGCTACTTAGAATATGGAAATATTCCACAGTACACTTCAAGAAAGAAGCCAAACATTTTGTAGAAAACTCTGTAGTTACAGCTAACCCAGACGAACGTTACCCAGAAGCATAAATGAAACACCCTCACTAAGACATCCTACCTCCTCACTAAGATGTCCAGTTGGGTTACAATGGCTAAATCCCACATCCACAAAACTTCTGCACAATACAGTTTCTCTCCAGTACAAGGCAAAATTTCTCAGAAGCCAGCATCAGGTTTGTTGTTGTGCCAATGGAAAGAAGCTGGTGCATCTTGATCCTTATTAAATTCTTAGAGTAACTGAAGTGATTGACTTCTCTTGGACTCCAAGGAAAGTGTATCTCCTACATGATCATCTAGTGACAAGCAACCCAATAACTCACCCTGTATTTTAACTCCAACTAACAATGTCACCAACTGTTGCTTTGGTCTTCCACATAAGGATCCTCATCTCACCTAAAAGTTGGCACCTTCTATCTCCATGTAAAGTGTTTCCAACTTTATTCTCAGACACCCAATCATTTGGAAAAATAAAAGACTCCAGAGCTGTGTTTATTGCATTCAGTGCACAGTAAATTTTATACCCTAATACTAGAATCCACACTTGAACGGGTAAGAAAGTTTAAAATCACCAGCCAACTCTCCTATGGGTGAATCCCATTAACACCTTTCAGCAGTGTTATATACTATTGGAATAATTTGGTGTTTGCTGACATTGCATGGAAAACAAAACAACCCAAACAAGCTGTTCAGTGAGCAGTGAAACCAGTGAAGGTGGGTATCCTGCACCTGTATGATGAGTGTCCCATGCTAGTAACTCCTGCACATCCACATACCTCTTTTTCTCTTGGAGAACCCTGTCTGGAAGAAGTTACTCCACACTGTAGCTAATCCAGAGCAAAACTCATGCAGATTACACTACTCAGTACAAGGAAGACAGCAAGCAAACTAGCTATTGCTTAACAAGTGTTAAGGGCTAAATTTGGCTAATTCAATGCCCCCAGCAAGGACATTAATCTTCATAGCTGACCTCAAACATACACTAGTTGTCAGGAATCACACGGTAACACAATGACCTTAAATACCCGTCTTTCCAAATGGGCCAGGAGAGTTTTGAAATTATTGAAGGAATTGCCCACTCATGTTAACCGAGTCTCTTCCCTAGAAAACAGATTAAACAAACAAACGAAAAAATCAGGACTAAAGAACAAGATACCAGTTACTTGAGAGCCTACTGACAACCACCATCTTGTACAATTAACTCATCCCCCCTTCACCATCTACTAATAGACACATACGTGCATGTGCACACACACATTTACTTCTAGTGTAATTTTTATTCTTCAGTCATACCTTTTCATTGCTGATACAACATGAAACCTTCCATTTGTTTATGGTTTAGACGGCAGATGCTTCTGAAGTGAAAAACTACTTGCCTTTGCAGAACAGCAACATATATTTCAGATGAGCAACATGAAAAATAATTCATGCCTTTAATAAATGATAAGTGTGTCGATTTTCTCTTATGTAAGAGAAGACAGTGTTTAAGCAAAGTCAGTCAGTCTAACAAAAAGACTGACTTTATTGATTACAGGAATACTTTTTATATTATATTTTTGTGATTGGATTTGCTACTGGGCAAAAAGATCCTGAGAGAGTTAGGGAGGTAAAAACCGCGACACTAAAGCAGAAACAAAAAAATTGAAAGGTCGTTTGTTACCAGAGCAAGTAAGACAAGGAATGGTTAAGTGGGAGAAAAATTAGAAGGGACAACCAGTCTCTATTAGGGGTCCAGACTTGGACCACAACTCTGAAGCTGACTAGGAAAGAGCTGAAGAACACCAGAGGAGATGGTTCTCTGCCCTCAGCTCCCTGGAGGAACCGTGTACTGATGTGTCCCCACACTGTCTTCTGACTCCCTACAGGCTATAAAGAGCCTCCAAAGGGGTCTCTTCCATTGATACGAGAGAATGGATGATCTGTATAACAGGTTACCTTCACAATCTCAAAGCAGTCCCTCAAGTACTTTTAGAAAGACCAATTCCCTTTTTGACCTTTCACATTCCATGTCACATTCACTTTCCTAAAGTTGAAATGTGTTGTCAAGCATTGTCCCTCCTCATGAAATGGAATTGCTCTGCATAAGTTCTCAGCAGTGTATAGGTCAAAGCCATGAAGAAGGAACCAGCATTTTGTTGCCAGGCAACTCAAAATAAGTGTCAATAATTAGAGCCACAGGGTACAATTTTTAAAAGCACCTACCTGCTTAAGGAGCTTAAGATCCATTTGTGGAAATCACTTAGGAGTCTAAATTCTACTGAAGATTCCTATTTGACTTAAGGATGTCTTTAAAAATTGCATTTTAATTTCAGGTAGTGCTTGAAACGTGGGCCATGGGTTAGCATGGAAACATGACTGGGAATATAATAGGATTTTCCAAAGCATCTCACCCACTTCTGTGCTTTCATTTATCCCTTCAGCCATTTTCTACATCCTTTATTTATAAATCTTTTCCTCCAGACCCCTTACTGGCCAAAGTATGTCCTAAAATTATTCTTGGAGTCAAATAGAATTTATCTGTACAGCAAACTTCTGTTTGATTTGATTATGGGGTTTTTTTTGTGCTGGTTGAAACAAGGGTTTAAGGAAGCTGAATAGAGCATAGCCTGACATGCCAATATATGACAGCTGGCTCCTGATAAAACAATCCATCAGGTCCTTGCTTGTGCCCATTTGCAAAAACTGAAGAGACAGCAATGAGTTTCCAAAACACAGCATGTGGCTTTAAAACCATAAAATCTACTCTACTGCTGTATACTCAGAGCATTGTGGGCATGCAGGTATGTCAATTATTTTCCCTGGCCAGCTTGTGAAACAAACAGTAATCCCTGAAACACTCTGACACTGTACCTACACGGCTCCCACTACAGAGAGTACAGCCAGGAACATACTGTATATTACCTTCCTACACACCAGTTTATTTATAGCATAATTGGCAGAGCACAACTATTGCAAGAATAAAAATGAAGCATATGCAAATCACTTTCTCCCCCCAAACACAAAGATCTCTCTGCAGCCACTGAGGCATGTGCAATACAATAGGTTCAGTCAGGTGGGACGATCCAGTTGAGTTCACAGGCAGCAGTTCCCATCTGGGCAGACAAGTTACAAAAGGGCAGCAACTACACCACTAATGATTTTTTTTTCAGTAGACATAGGACTCACAATGCATGGCCTTAAGATTCTCATGCAGTTTATAAGAAGGGTTGAACTCATGTTTAAGCCTACATCTTCAATTTTGTCCCAAAGGCAAAGGGGTTGGTCATAATCATGAGGGTTTAATTAACAGTGGAGATGTGATGCCAAGATTTTGTATAGCATTCATAAAAGCACTCAGTTCTAGTGAATTTTCCTTCTCTTGCTAGAGCTGATAAACATATAACAATGGACCATAAAAATGAGCAAGTCTCCTTCCCCATCTAGTCTGGCATTTACATACAGCTGCAAAGACAGATAGCAAGAAGGTTTAGACCCAGCTGGCAGAAATGTCAGGTCTTTCAGCTCTGTATCTCTATTACATCAAATACAAACAGCATTAGCTCCTAGCTGTGCCAGTCCTTGGGAAATGCAAGTATTTGGATGAAGTAAGATTGGGTAAATCTAAGTCTGGACATGGCTGAAGAAATTACAAGGAAACAGGAGAAAAGGAGGAGCCAAAAATAACTTTAAAAGGCTATGAATCACCAGCTATCATGAGATAAATCTTGTTTTACATGTGTCTGATCTCAAGATCACTAAAACCTGCTTTCTGAGTTCTTTATTTATGAGTCCTTCTATCTACAAAGGACCAAGACAACACTACCACCCTCAAACAGAGATGGACAAGAAAATCTGCCTACTTATTATCTAATATTAGTTTAAAAACAAAGACTACTGCAAAGCTTCTTTCTTCACAGCTTCTGGAACCAACAGTAAGTGTCCCCAAACACAGCTCAGTGTGAATCATTTTGGAAGAACTAATTAGTCCTTTTTACCTTGGTATTTTAAAACAGGGTATGTAACCTTCAACAATCCATTTGGGCTCAAAACACCTTCAATATTTAATAATACAAGCTGAATCTTTCTTCTTCTGATTTTCTTGTAGTGACTTCTCACTCAACACAGAAGCCAAGGGAAAGTGTCAGTCCCAGGGACAAGTCCTCCAGGGACTGTTCTTCCCTCAAGGGGACGCTTTGCCCTACATGATCAGAGCATGTGTACTATGTAAAGAAGTTGACACGATCTTCATGCACCTGCTGTTGTTAGCAGCTTGCTGTAAACACAAGCGTTTTCTTGACAGTTTGCTATTACCTATGAAACCCCCTTCTGCGGTTGGCTAGAAAATTCATGAGCTTCAACATGCTCAAAAAAAATGAAGGTTCATTTTAGAGTGCTCTCAAAGTTAAGAGCTAAAAATGTAGGCTATCCCCAAATTGAAAACCTTAAAAATTAGCTAATGGGGAGCAAAGTAGAGAAAAGTATTCACATAGAGCTTCTGTTTGAATGGTCACAGAGTGTGATGGTGTCCTGAGGAGGGTTCAGACAGGCTGACAAGTATGTGTTTTGCATCCAGCCTCAAACTAGAATTACTTCGTTTTCTGATATCCTGGACAGAGCTATAAACAAAAAATAAATGTGATTTTGCAAGGAAATTGTTGTTTGTTTTTTTTTTTTTTTTCCCAGTATGGGGCTTCTTCCAGTTCCGAACTCTGACATCTCCTATGGAAAGAAAAGCCACAGTCCATTCCACTGCAAACACACGCATGCACACACACTTTGTCACCTAGCACTGAACATGGGAAACCTGGAAATCATTTCAGGAATCATTTTTACCTTCTTCAGCACAAGCCAATAAATCTCATATCCTCACACTGCCAGGACCACAGATCCAAGAAGGTTGAATGCTCATCAGTCTAGTGGGACATATAGCAAACTTTCAGAGCCACCTCTAGGTTATACCTGGCATAGGGAGCTCAAATGCTCCTGCTCCAGAAGTCCTGTAACTGACTTCCACAGAGCTACTGAGCCTGGAGGTTTCAGTCAGATTGTCAGGAAATGAGTCTGGAAAGGAGTCGTTGGAAAGTTTTGGGATTTTTGTAAAACCGAATGCCGTGAGGCTTTGAATGGAGATTCTCCTACCCAGCTCTAGATCTCATCTCAAAGAGTGTGTTGCTGTGACCAAGCAGTTTACTTTCAGTTTTCTAGTGGCTGTGAAGAGCAGCCTTCTCAGCACAAAAGGCCTGGGAAGACTGACACTGCTTGGACTCAGTTCAAAGTCTACAAGAGTTCAAAGACTCAGCTTTATCCTACATATGGTCTTTCCAGATTGCAGAAAGGCATGTTCTTCAAACAGTGGATGGAAAGTTGCTCATCTGCTGCTGAAAGTGTTCTGTAAATTAGCTGCAAGCATCACTTCTCAGAGAAGCTGAGCAGAGAAAAACTACTTGGAGAGCAACTGGGTGTTGCTCCAAATTCCTCTCCTTGAATGAGACCATTAATACTCCATAATTTCCTTTAAATATTAAGTTAAAAAATATGAGACCCGAAATGCCTAATCAATTGCTCTATGTTCCTTCAACTAAACAGATAATAAAGCATACTTTGCCATACACTGCAAAACAAATAAATGAACAGAATTACTCTCTGGAAAGCCATATTTATCTATAAAGTTGCTTAAAGAGATTCAAGGCATTTTTATCAAAGTAATGTTATCAACAGAAGTTCTTTCTGACCCCAAGCTTTGTACACAGAATTCCAAGTTCCAGAGAAAACACATGTCTGACAGAAACAAGCAAAAGATGTCATTCACATAGCACTCTGGAATTTATGTCTGCTTTCACTGCTTGTAAAATAGGATGGCCCCTTTTTCCTAGGGTAGGCATTTGACAAACTAATTGTCAACAGCAACGTCCTCATCTGCATTCTTCAATATGACTGTATGCTACCTCTCATACATTCCTGAAATAAAGCATCCAGGAAGATCTTTTCAGTGTGAAATCCCACTTAGGGTTAATTCAAACTGACTCTCAGCCTGAGAAGTTTTATGACTTTTCAGGCTTTCTGTAGGACAGTCCACTGAGAATCCAGAGCAGTGTCTCCTAGGTAAAAAAACAGCTTTATTCAAATTGATGTTAGTCACCGGACCCCTGTGCACAGTGGCTGACAGCTGTATTTTAACTTAGGGAAGTTTCACTTAACATTAACCTTCCCTTCAGGAGGTCATTGCTAGCTCAGCATGACAGCCAAGATTAAAGAAACAGCAAAACCCCATCAGAGATGTCCAAAAGAAGTGTTTCTAGACAAATGCAGTGAAACAGGACCAAAACAGAAACCCTCAAAGCAAATGTTACACTATTTGCTAAAGGACTAGCTCTTCTTTGTTTACTGAATAAATATGTTCCAATCTACTGATCTGTAAATACACAGAAGCTTTTCTTAAAAAGAGAAAAAATAATCCTTTGTACTTACATGCCTCTAGTTGATCCCCACCCCAGGGGATTAAACACATTTCTCTCAGTTACAGACACATGGTTTCACAATGAAAAGGAACTTAACAATAAATTCACAATTCAGTTTTCCAGGCCAACATACAAGCAATCACATAAACAAGTGGTGTAAAACTGGAACTATACCCAACAAGCCAGTTATTAATAGGAGACCAGCCAGTTACTTGAAAATGTGATTAAAGAGGTCAGCAAGTATTCTTATCCCTCCTTGTATTTTCAGCTTACCTGAAAAATGCAGTCCCCCCTTCACATCTATACTTATAAATGCCTTTCCTCATATAATTTGGAAGTTAAAGGACCTCATGTACTCTATATCATTCAAACCAAGGCCTTTCTACCATACAGGTGTGTATATATGTATATATTTTCCCACTTAAATGGCAACATTTAAATTAGCAACTTTCTTCTCAGTTGGTGAGGGACATGGTGACAGCAGTGGTGACTACGGTAAGTTCTGGGGCAAAACACCCAAAGGAGCTAGGTTGGAGATTCCTGGAGTCAGGAACTCTGTCTTGTTAGGACACTGAGGCCTATTTTGGGAAGAAGTAGAAGACCCTCTCCTGCATTTTGAAATATCCCATTGCAACTGGTTTTGAGGCTTCATTCAGTTACTTCAAAAGCCAAACCTAAAGCTCTGCTGTTTGAAGAGATCAACATTTTATACATTGACCTTTCATCCCCTCCTTTTCTTAGTGAGTATTAAATGCTTCTCAATCAGATTTAAATTTACTTCCAACGTCATCTAGACTAACGAAATTAGCTACCACTGCCTTAACTTGATATTCAAGCACAAAGCTATTTTAATAAATGTCAATGAGCAAATTAAATATTTGAATTTTGATGTTGATCTCAAGAAGCAGAAGAGATTTAATGCTCATCTAAGGAAAAGCATGATTAACACTCAGGTCAGACCCAACCAACAAAACCTGATGAGTGTTCAGCACTGACACATTCCTGGTTTCTTTTGGAAGCGTTAGTCATAAGATCTGTTTGCATATAAACATATGTGACAAAACTGACAAGCCAATCATGTGTAATTTAAATATTTGCAGATTACTACAACATGGTTACCACCAAATTGGTGACATAGATGCTATTGCTGTGGGATGTGGTTTGACATTTTTATAACACAGGAAGCATTTTTCCCACCAAGCAGGTCAATGCATGTGTGAGGTTGCTTTGTAAAAATGGAGTTTTATACTTCATTTGGCTGTGGCCAAATTCTGTTCAGGACATTAAAAAAACCCAAAGCTTGACCTTAGACTGCCTTCACTCCCCATATGTGTTCTGCAATGATTTATAATAGCTTGGATAGTTCTCCAGTATACACCAGGTGGTAACATGTCCTATCCACCAGCTATCTTTGGCAGGTCTGCTCATGGTATTCATGGCTTATCTGGACCCTTTGACATCAGGCATTACAGGTGCAGATTAGCTGTCTATAGAAACAGTGGCTGTCCTGCTCTGTGGGGCAGCCCACAGCCTGGTCAGAAGAGGAGCAGACTGCTGACACAGCAGAACACAGGCACTTGGATCAGCTGCACTGGCCTGGTGGTCTTATCACATAAAACAATGTGACATAAATCTGGCAGGAAGGACTAACATTGTAGTACTTAAGCCAACATAGCAGGAAGAAGGGATTCAGCAGGACCTTGGCAGAGGCAGGTCTGCAGTCTTGACTTCCTCAGTCCAGCCCAGAAGGCCAACATTAATCTGAACACAGGCACAAATGGATAAACAGGGGACATCAGGAATTGGAAGTAAAGCATTTGGGGTGGAGTTCAACACATCATATTGTACACAGAACTCACTAAATGAACATCCTTTCTAATGCATTCTCTCTATTATCCCTCCCACATTAATCAGCAAGCACTTCAAAGTCAAGACAAAGAGATGCAGATTTGATCAGATCCTTGATTATCATTGATAGAAGAGGGCAAACAAACACAAATACCCCAGACAAGGTAAAATAAAGGTCTAATTGATATTGTAAACAAATAAATCGGAGATGAGGCACTGCAAACTCTGGATTCCATTTCTGAGGAAGTTAACAAGTAAAAAGAAAGCACTTTTACCTGGAAACCTCCCTGACCAAGGCACATAAAGTCAGTCATTAGCGGTTAATAAATTGCACTCTGGATAGAAAAACCTAATGAAAAAAAAGCTGAGTGCAAGATGAGGTAGTGCCATCCTGAATATCATTGTGCAACTTCAAGGACTCCACACATCACTACTCCTCACCTGGCACATCCTGTATTAATGACCTGGGGCCTTACCATTAATTACTGCTGCTCCCAAGTAATCACTAGGGTAACATTGTGGGAAGTGGCTGTGGTGTGAGAAGCCACTGGACAGTGCTGCAGCCACAGACAAGCCCTTAGGAAGACTAAGAGCTGAAAGAACAAAGACCAAAATAAACCCAAAGGCTGGTCAACTTCTCTACTTTGAAGAGGAAAGGAAAATCCTCCCAGGAAAAGAGCTGTTTTGAATTCAAACATGGATTGCCCTGAATCTCAGTCACTGTAATTCACCATTCAAATAGAGCAGACATATAGAGAAAAGAAGCAAACACTGTAGTACAGGAAACATTTGTTTTCTATCCTTGGATAATCCTACCAATGTGTCATTGAATTCAGGGCACCACAAAATTCTAAATTTCCCATTAGAGCTAATATTGTGGACTCTGGGGTCAACCAGAGCTTTCTGTTAAGAGACTTAATTCAAAGACTTCAGTGAAGTCATCTTGGATTTATGAAGGTATATTTGGCCTTTGGAGTCTCTGAACTTAATGGCAATTGAGATAATTTTATGCGTTAAAAAAAAGGAGAAAAGCTATGTTATGATCTTTTCAACAGCAATTTTTTTTTAAAAGAAGCCATGAAAAGAAGTCTTCAGAGAAAACTACTATTAAGAAAGCATTAAAGGAGCTGAGAAATGAAAAAGAAAGTAAAGTGCTGAAGGATGCTCAATTAAAACACATTCTGATATAAGCTGTGTTGTGAGCTATCACTGACAGAAACTGTGGTATCTAACTGGTAGGGAAGGTCTTATGAAAAAGTGGGGACTTGCAGAGAAAACAGGCAAGCAGTTTTACTATTAACTTTAATTTACCATGCCGAGGTTTAACTGAGGTATAAAGCATAAGCAACAGTGCCTCACCTCGTAGCCTCCCCGAGTGAGAACTGTCCAAGAGCTTCACCCTCAGAAATAAGGGGGAAAAGCTAAGGTAAAGACAAAGACAACTAGAAAACAGGATGGAGAAAATATAGGAGATCTCTCATGTCATAACAGCCTCAAATCTACCCCATCTGAGCAGTGCCGCCAAGAGACCCTAACACATTACTTTTCCTCCAGAAACAGAACACATGAAAAACACAGAGGACTATTCTGTGGGAAGCACTACGTTGGTTTCAGTGAGGTCTCCATGTCTGTTACCAGCTACATTACCTGAGTGCCAGAGATAAAATATTCACTCATTATATCCCATGTCAGAAATTTGGAGCTGCCAGGCTAAGATGCCAGGAACCAGGTGTTTAAGGGCCCAGGACAGGGAACTATTAAGTTCCCAGATGCAAGAACTCCCAGGATACTCTCACACTTGCAGCAGTTCTCTGCCAATCACTGTGGACCTTCTAGCTATGGCAACAACCAAGGCAGTAATCATCATTTAGCAGGTTGGCTGCCCCATCTGATAATGGGAAAATTAGAAGCCACCCCTATATCACCTTGTATTTAATTGGCTGTGTTGATTTTGATCCTAGCACAAAGCTATAAGGGATTAGAAAGCCATGAAGAATGGAGTTATGGGGAATCTAAATTCAGCATCCTGTTGGACACTAATAAGTTAAAAAGAACATGTGAAAGTTTTCTGATTTTGACTAACCAAAACACATTGCAAAGCTCATACCCACGTATGTAATTTATTTGGCACTGCATTTAAAACTCCTTGAAACTCATGTGTCTTTTCAAGTTAACTCAACTATATAATAATAGGCCAAACACGTCAACTGCTGGGAAATCTCACAGCGTCCTGTCTATTTTTACTTCTTTTAGTATCCTTACTAATTTAAAACACCATCATTCATAATAGCACGTTACTCAAATTTTAGCAAGAACAACCCCCTCGGAGGCCAGTATTTGGTAGGATTCTGTCATACCCAATTCAATTTAATTAAACAGCAATAATGATCCCTTCCAGCACCAAGGATATGACAAGCAGATATCTGAAATGGAGCTCAGGGTCCTGACTGTTTGCATGTTACCAAACTATGATCTACCTACAGCTGGTTTATTTTTAAACTCGTAAGAGTAACTTTGCATCTGAATAAGTTTTTTTTTGCCAGAGGAAAGAATCCCTGGGCAGGATGTTTAATACAATTGAGTTTGTTGATTTGTGATTTGTTCTTCCCCTTCTTTGTGTTCTAAGCTTCTCTGCCCTCTGATGCATTACCTCCTCATGGGCAATGCCCACCAAGTACATAAAGCTGTGATTCAAGTTACTTGATAAATGTTGGTTTGATCCCAGGATATTTGGTTGAAACATCTGCCACATAAAAATAATTTGCATCTTCTTCTTATGCCAAAATAGATCTGTTACTGTGGAAGCTGAAGTGTAGCCAGCTCCACTTACATACATCCACCTCAACTTAAGAACAGAATGAGTAAGGTTAAAATGATAGTCATCCATTTTGACTAAGAAGAAGAAAAAAACCTTTGTATCTACTTTTTCCTGACTTTTTAACACTTTATATGTTCTAGATGAGGCCAGCAACTGACCCATTCCCTAGGTCTGGCAGGGTACTCACACATGTCAAGACAAGTTGCAAGATTGGTATCCATCCCTTCTGACTTCAACAGTCTGCAAAATAATCCTAAACAATCCCAGGGGACTGGTGAAAATTCACTACTTTGAGATATCAGAATGAGGAGTGCTATGGATGAGAGGCCAGATTTTAAACATATGTAAAAAGCCACAAAAGCTAAAAGATGCCAAATATGAAAATCAAAGGCACTGATAAGCCTAATTCACATTGCTCAAAACTTTCTCACTGTAGGAGTAAAAGAATCTCAGCCCCAAAGACCTCCTAGTCTCAATAAGATTCAGAAGAAAAAGCTTGACCAGTTGTGTCAGTGATGTGTCAGGAATGCAGACACAAAGATTTTGGGGCCAGATTAGGGTATTCGGGCACTGAACTGCTAGTAATTTTGAACAAAACGAATTTCCAAGTTCCCAAGGATATTATTATACCAGAGTCTTCAAACACTACATCTTCTCAAACCCAAGCCAGTGTTTCCTCCAAGCTTCCAGGCAAACCTTTGGAGCTTGAATAATGCCAATGTGTCTGCATGCAACATACACTACACATCCTCCACATACACCATTGAAGCAAAACTTCTAGGAGATGGTTGGCATTTTCCTGAGCAATATTTGTATTTGTATTCATATAAATTTGAAGACCTTAGGAGGGTTTTTGGTCTCCCAAGTGAAATTAGCTGTGAATTAAATATAAAGATGAAAATATGGAATACGCTAATATTGTGCTGCATATAATAGAATAACCTTTGAGGGATTAAATGCAGCAGCACAGCACTTATGTGTACTACTGGTTCAAATTTTTGTTTCAGGCTTTCTGTGTTCCTTCTTGGAGAAAATTCTCAACATTTGTCACTTTGCCTAGATCAACATTTACCAATTTACTAAGACAAAGTCAATGGATTAGTTTTCTTCCATTTCTTCCACCTGAAATACTGTTAAATGTTTATCAGTTCAGTGATTTAAGAAAAATAAATTCATATCCACGAAGAATTGCACTGGCCTTACAAAAAATGAAGAATTAAGCAAAGACTGGAACTGGGGAGAGAACCTGGATATTTAGGAATTTTTTAAAATTTATTTATGATTTCTGAGATTAAATCACGTGATGTACATACAAGAGTTTCCACAAGCAGCACTATAGCTAGAGATGTGTTTTCTTAGCAGATTGATTCTCACACATTGACTGAGAGAGCTGAACAGGATCTAGCACCCACAGTGGAACACTAGCACCCAATAAAATATTGCTAGATGCTGTTATATTGTTGAATCTTTTGGTTGAAGATCTTCAAAGGCTAGGTCTTTATCTTTTGCAATGCATTGATAATAAGAAGTCCGCCAAATACTTCTCATAAGAGCATTCTACCCTTTGGGGCAGGAGATATATTATGGTACTGGACTGCATCTTTAATTCACCTGGCTTTTCTTACAGTGGTATCAGTGTGACTGTAAGCAAGTATTTGTGAATATTCTGCATAATGCAACACTATCCATTCCCTTAGTATCTTAGTCACTGCCTAAGATCTTCTTTTCAAAGTTTTCCATTCCTTCAAATTCTTGCAAGCATTCCTTGAGGAAGAAGTTCCCTAAAGATGTCTTGGGTATTTCTTACAGGGCAATTGCACCAGCCTGAGGTGCTGCTACATCAATGTGTCCACCAGCCTCGCTAATAGAGAGTGTGCAGCCGTTTCAAAAGAAGGTGTCAGAAATAGGGCATACCAGAATAGGACCCAGCTCTGCAA
The DNA here is from genome assembly GCF_001604755.1 of Lepidothrix coronata. Classification (NCBI taxonomy): domain Eukaryota; kingdom Metazoa; phylum Chordata; class Aves; order Passeriformes; family Pipridae; genus Lepidothrix; species Lepidothrix coronata. The sequence goes on along the minus strand of NW_016690342.1, from coordinate 1,899,122 downwards.
AGTGCACAAGTTATCCAGAACAAAAGCACAGTAGTTGTAACTCCCCGCTGACATCCCAGCATAAACTAGCAGACCATAACCCTGAGATGGGTCAGACATTGAGAATGATAAACATTTATAGCCTGTCAGAAGGTGCTCCAGACAGAAAGATGGCTTAAAAGATTCCTTCTTCCACTGAATTTCTCAAGTATCATTGCTGATCTGCTAAACCTTCTGTTGGGTGACATAACTCACTTCAAAACATCAACACTCCTTAAAGCATTAGAAGATGACAAACACTATAGTAGGACAATGTAACAGACATAGGGGGTGCTATCAGTCATGTCTGAATTTGTTCACATGGGGAGGTGGGAATAACAACCCAAGCAGCACAGAAAGGAAGAAACAAATCTTCTCTATTGGATATTTTCAAGAAAACCAAAGTACTTTAGTAAACAGAAGTACTTTGGTTTAATGATTTCACTCAGACAAAGCTATTGCTTCTTATCCAGCTATACTGATGTTCATGTCTGTGGTAGAAAAACAAGGGAGAATTACAACATCCCTAGGGATTCTTTACGTCTTAGGGCCTTTGAATATTTACTGCCACTGAAATGCAAAATGCTAGTGGTGAAAAATGAGATGCTTTAAATTCAGTGCTTTAAAACAGTACATAATGTGAACTCTGAGGTTGTACTGGTCAAGCTACTATCTACAAAGCTTTCCAAAAGCCACCAGTTGCCGCTCTATACACTTATTACAGATGGCAGCGCTCTTTGATTTGTTCTCAGTTTGCATTACCTTATGTTTTCTTACAGAAGCTGTAGCTGAACAAGAGGGAACACATTTTTTGCTTTGTTCTGGTTGCCCCAGGACCCATCCAACAGGCTGGAATCAGTTCTTTGACCAAAGGACCTGCGACCTGAGCTTTAAAGCAGACTGAATGGACCCAATTGTTAAGGGCCACAGTGCCATTCCATGCTGTGAAGTCCCACATCTGACCCTGTGCCCAGCCTGTTCAGTTTCTTGAAGAAAGAAAAAGCAAAATCCCACAAAGGCAAATCAAAAAATCCCCCAGTTTTCCGCTGGCTCAGCAAGCTGAACAGGTACGAGGACCATGTGGCCAGGGAATAGCATCAGAAGGAACAGGATTGCTACGATTAGAGTGATGTGTACTCCTATGGATTTCTAGCCTTAATATACTCAGCTAGGTGAATCTGACTGGACAAAACAGGGAGACAGAGTCTGTGAGGGGAACAGGGAGCAGTTGATATCCAGTACTTGCATAGCTAAACTTCAGGGATGATTGAAAGAAGACATAGAACACAGGAGTTTTGTTAAAAACAAGAGGATGCCCCAGAAAATTCCTGGACTGGAATAAATGACTTGCCCTGAAAGGGCTCTGTGGGCAAATCAGAGGTTTACTTTCCAGAATTTAATTTACCTCATCCAGTCCTGAGTCCTGATAATTATAGGACCAAAGAGGGGAAAAAGCAAGGAGGAGATGACTGAGGCTAAGGAAAATAAAATATTAGGCAGGGGAAATGGAAGAAGCAGCTAAAAGTACAAGACTGGAAAAAAAGACTCAATACAAAGCTTGACCAGAAGCAAGATTCTTGATTAATCTTTTCCAGTATAGGGTGTCTTCTCTTCCTCTTTCCGCTTATATCCCCAAATCTGCCCCAAGGATGGGGCAACGCACGTGTGTGAGAGGCTCCTGCTGAACTTTCTGGTTATCAACTCCAGGGCATTACATCCGCAACGCGACCGTACACCAACATGCCTGGTTTGGCAACATACACCCCTGTATGATGTTGGTCATATTCCCACCAGATGCCCTCAAATTCCCACCAAGAGTAGGCAATTAAAAGTCAACTTTCCAATCTGTTCAATGCCCAAGCTGGTTAGGGCATTAGTGTGGGATGCAGTCAGCTCAAATTTATATCCCAGGCTGAGCCAGACCAGGAATCGGACCCACATCTCCCTGTCCCTGTAAGTTTCCCAGGCCCTGAACTGTTTCAGAATAAAGTCCCCTCCTCTAATAATGGCCAGTCTTCGCGAGCGAAGATTTGGGAAAGGTCATTAACCCTTCGAGCCTGCGCAGTGCAGTGGATTTTTTAGGTGAGACACAGCGTGCGCTGAACTGAGCCCACCCTTTAATCCTGAGGTTCATCTGCCGGGGCCGAGCAAGCTTGGACAGTGGCAGTGAGGTCCCCAGGATGTAGGTTTGTTTAGAGTGACCTTCTCTTAGATGGATTGCCTTACAAGGCTGACGAGCTCCATCTGCCCGGGGGGCTGGGAATCGAACCCGGGTCGCAGCAGTGAGAGTCCTGCACCCTAACCACTAGACCACCAGGGGCAAAAGTATTCCCCCATGCCCTTCTCTGCAAACTGGGAAATATTTCCTGAAAACACTTATGTCATAAACATTATTCATTAATCAGGAAAGTTGTCTGCTTTTTGCTGAGCAGAAATATTCCCAGCAATATGCTCTAGTCCAACAGATTTACCTTACCCTTTCATCTACTTCATACCTCTGATTTCTGAAAGTCTCTCATTGACAGTATTTCCTTCTTCCAGAGGATCAGGAAATAGCACACAAATAAAATAACCCTTGATTTTTCCTATTTGCCTCTCCAGCAACTATTTATCCTATGTATCAAACACAAAAATCAGAGATGATATATATGGGGGGAAAAAAAGAGAAAATTGCACAGCATATCTGTTAAAGAATTGTTATAAACTGATCTGTGATGACTTCCAAATAGAGAAGAAATATTCTGAATGGGGAAAACAAGTCTGTCCACAGGTTGCCATTAAGAGTGCTGTGGCTTGTACCAGGCTGCCTTTTTAAAAGTAGTAGGCTACTGCACTGAATGTTGATCTTCACTCATAGGGCTTTTTAAAAAAAATTATGCTCCATCTGGAACAATAAATTTCTCTTGTCTCAAATATTAAACCTTTTTTAATCCTACAGACTAAACAACAGGTGGGAGATTATTTTTCAGAATTAGCAGCCAACTGCTAGAGCAGCTCTCAGCCCAATTACTTTTGTTTGTGGTTTGAACTTCATCGCTTAGCAGCAGCCTACATTTCTTACCAGTAGAAACCAATGTCAATTCTCCAAGACATGTGTCCCATTACCCCAGTCCCTCCAAGGTGAAGACAATTTCATAGCCCTCATACTAAAGGGAAATACACTTTTGGGCATTAAACCTCAAAATGTAGTAGGACTTCCATTGCAAAATATAGGAAAAGTTTTTCAAAAGCATTCTGGATTTTCCTAATATTTTCTCCCACTGCGCATAAAAAAACCACAAACAAACAAACAAACAAACAAACAAACAAACAAAAAACACCCCACCACACTTTTACTAAAATGAAACATATTTAAACTGGCACTCCATTGAGATAGATAAATAGGACATTATTTTACCTGTCCAGGAGAAAATATAAAATAAAATAAAAAAAATTCCCTGTGTCAAGTTGACACTAATAATGAAACTGCAAAAAACACAAAACCATTCTCCAAACTAAAGGCACAGTGTCAGCTAAAGTCAATCATATGACTTGAATTGTTTTGTTCTAAATTTGATCAGTAATCAAAATAAAAATCACCAATTACATATGCTTTTAAAATTTATATCAGTTTAGAAGACAAACTTTTCAGTCAGCACGTGTTGGTCTGAAAACACCTTAAATCTGACCTTTTTTTCTTTAATTTTGTAGACACTTCTGAAAACATGCCCAAACTTCATGTTTCATTAAGCTGGAATTTTCTGATTAAAAATATTTGAGAAAATCCTGACAAGCTCTAATGCAAAGTATGTCTGAAAAATTCCAGTACTGAGCAATTTAAACCATTATCCCTCATTTGTATAGGTGTATACTTTTCCAAGCAGCCGTTTTTACATGAATGGCCATTAGGAGTGCTGCCATGGGAACAGGCAGGCTATCATTACGGATTTGGAAGTCCAGACAACAACTAAGCCATGGGCATCTCCCTGCTCCCTCCTACCCTGATTGTTTGGTGACCTGTGTAAGGTAGTTACCTTGTTTGTCCCGAGTGAGAGCAGGCACCTCCAGAGCGTACAATTCATCTCATCTATCAAATACTGATCTCATGATTGGACTATTCAGCCTCCTCTGCAACAACTACAGAAGGAGGGCAGCTGCCTGGTTTGATCAAAATGCCATTGCACTCCACAACTCAGAGCAGAGAATGCTGATCCCTCCCTGGGTGGGCAGTTGGTAGAACTGTCTAATGAAGGCCAATGTGCTCTCTTGCAGACTAATTATCCACAAGGCTGATTAAGGGGCAAGTAATTGCTTTAGAATGGCTCACCTGAGATTAAAGTGAAATAAATGAAAGATAACAGGAAGAGACAAGGATATCTAATCTCAAAGTTTTTCTGACTGATACATTTCAATGAGAGCTTCCCTTCCATTTCAGTTAAATCTACCACCACTCTACCATTGAAAATACAGAGAATCACCTGCCTGCTAGAGTTCACCACCAGACTTACAGATAACTTTTGATTATATTTAGACACAAAAATAATTAAGCCATCACTATATACTGGGCGTGTTAATTGAAAAATCAACTACGCTTCACTTTAATTAGCAACTGTTAGGTATTTACTTAGTAGCTTGTCATGCTAGAACTTGTTCAGCTTGCTGCCAAAGATATTTTTGCCATGCATATTTTCCATGTTGGTTTGAAATAAGAGGAGGATGTGGTGCATTGCACAAAGATGTATACATTTATGCAGCAGACATAATTTCCAATATGATTCTAGAGAAGAGCAACAATGAAGGTGCCACAATCATTTTTCCTCTGCTCAAGCACACAACAAATTCCAAGCCTCGTTACAGCTGTTTGCCAAACCCATTACCACTCTCCTCCCTGTCCAGCCTAATGCTCAGTAGCTCCTGCAACAGTGGGCCCATCTCCAGAACTGGTTCCAGCTCAGACCCACTCAACAGCCTGCTGCTGCTCTGCCCTCCTGGCTTGCTTCACTGATAATTCCCAAAATACTCCTTGTTCTGTGCCCCTACCGCATGTACACTGGTCCTGCTCTGTCATACAGGTTGTTCAGCTTCTCGTCACACTTTCCCACCTTTTTTAGGATTATACTGAGGTATTTGGTCAGCTGCATGCTATTTTTTCAGATGTCTCTATGCTTTCCACTCTGGGTCCCTCTACATAGGGATCTATTTTATTCATGACAAAGGCCCTCCAGACACTGATCTACTGCTTTGGTTATATCTGCAGCTCCAGAGATATCTGCTTCTTCCATTTAGTTCCATTTCTCCTGCTAACTCAGTTTTTTCAATCTCCTCTCTCGGCCTCTTGTGCTCCTGCTGCTGTCTGTCCATAACTACTACTCATGATAAGAGTCATAAGGATCTTCAATGCTTTTAACACTTATTTTAGCAACTCAGCTCAGTATTTATCAGAGCTCTGTTTGTTCCTGCAACTAGACAAGGGTATTATTTCTCCTCTTCGTTATCCCATGAACCCATCTGAAATGGTTTCTGGTGGGATTCAGATCAGACCTACTCCCTACAGAGTGAAGCAAACTTCGCAAGAAGGGAGTTGGAGTGATTTAGTTTCCATATCTGTTCTCATTGAGGCCTTGCCCCTGAGAATATCAATGAGCTGCCAATTAGTACTCTATTGTCAGAGCTCAATGCCAGTAATGTCAACGGTGAGAGAGAGCTGTAAATCTCAATTTGATGGGTCAGAAAAGGTGTGTAGGGTTGACCTTGGCTGGATGTCAGATGCCCTCCAAAGCTGCTCTTATCACTCCCTTTCCTCAGCTAGACAAGGAAGAGAAAAATATAATGAAAGCTCATGGGTTAAGATAAGGACAGGGAGAGATCACTTACCAATTGACGGCATGAGTAAAACAAACTCAACTTGGGGGAAAAAATTATTACAAATTCAAATCAGAATAGCATAATGAGAAAAAAGAACAAATCTAAACCCAGTTTCCCTACACCCCTCCATTCTTCTTGGGCTCAACTTTACTCTAAATTTTCTCTACCTCCTCCCTGCCCAGTGGTGCAGGGGGACAGGGAATGGGGGTTGTGATCAGTTTGTGACATGTTGCCTCTGCTGCCCCTTCTTCCTCAGCAGGAAGACTCCTCACACTCTTCTCCCTGCCCCAGTGTGGGGTCCATTCCACAGGAGACAGTCCACCATTTCTCCAACATGAGAACTTCTCACAGGATGCAGTTCTTCATGAACTGCTCCAGTGTGGGTCCCTTTCCACAGGGTGCAGTCTTTCAGGAAGAAGCTCCAGTGTGGGTCCCCCACAGGGTCACAAGTCCTGCCCCAGCATTGGCTTCTCTCTCCATAGTGCCACAGATCCTGCCAGGAGCTTGCTCCTTGGCAGGCTTCCCACAGGGTCACAGCCTCCTTTGGGCATCCACCTGCTTCAGCGTGGGTTCCTCCACTGGCTCCAGGTGGATTTCTGCTCTCCCATGGACCTCCATGAGCTGCAGGGGCACATCCTGCCTCACCATGGTCTTTACCAGGGGCTGCAGAGGAATTTCTGCTCTGGTTCCTGGAGTGCCTCCTGTTCCTCCACCTTCACTGACCTTGGTGTCTGCAGAGCTTTTGATATCATGTATTCTCACTCCTCTCTGGCTGCAGTTGCTGTTGTTCATTTTTTTTTTTTGTTCCCCTTTCTTTAATACATTATCCCAGAGATGCTACCACTGTGGCTGACGGGCTCATCTTGGAACCCACTGGCATTGGCTCTGTCAAACATGGGGGAAGCTTCTAGCAGCTTTTCACAGAAGCCACTCCTGTAGCCCACCCACTACCATACCTTGCCAGGCAAACCCAGTACAAAAGGCCATAGGAATGCTTATATGAAAAGTCAGCAAGCAACATAGGTCTCACACCATTTAAGTCAGAGCTCCAGAGTTACCATCTTTCCTCTGTGTATCCAATTCTCCTGTAATATCTTCCCTTAGATACTGTGTATTTTAAAAACAATACTGCTAAAAACCACCAGTTATTTGACACCCACTTCTTTAAAGCCTGTGCTTTGTCTGTGATATTTCCAGACAATAGCAGTAAACATTTAATTTTAACCTTAGAAATAGCAAAAGACCACAATGTGCTGAAGATTGAATGCAGAAACAAAAACCCACAAGCATAATATTCAATTAAATTAAATGCCACTTCATTTGTTTTCTTTGATTCTTGACAGCTCAATACTCAATTTAGGGGAACTGTACTTTGGCAAACATTTTGAGGCGGTAAACACATTCTACTGACTTTTTTCTGTTTGAAGCATTCTTTCCCTATAGTCAACATTTGTAAGAATGCAATTATCAATTCCTAAAATGTACCTCCATTGTATTGCCTTCATTTTGGAGAGGGCAGGATGGCGCTTGCTCAAAATTAACTTATTATAAGAAGAATTTTTATACCTCCAGGAAAAGCAAACACGACAGAGTCCAAGAGTGCAGCAGAAAAGGGTATGGAAGTCTTAATCCACAGGACCATTCTGAATACAAAATCTCAGCAGGATCGTCTGTTCACCTCATAACTGGTGAGAAAGAAACAGGACACTCCTGGACTACACCTGCACAGCAAATAGGTAATACAGCCCTGTCTGAAAACTGAACAGCAGACTGTGAGGGGTAAGAATACCCACGCAATACTCAGAATGAGCTATTCTGCCCGCTCATGTGATGGCACCTTTTTTTTTTAGCCAGCACAAGACACAACATCAAGCATCTAATGGATTTAGGCATATTAATTCCCAAAGGACTACCGAAAATCTGTCATATAGCCTACATGCATATCCATGTCAAATTTTGAAGCTGAAGTTCTAGTAAGGCTACATAGGGCCCAGATACCAGAAAGAGATTTGGATGCTTTCAATACCCTTACAGTAAATAGTCTATTGTGCTACTAACTGCTATTGCCATATGCACACCTTCAGGTGAGGGTTTGTATTGCCATTATGTATCTTTATTACCTGCTAGAAGAGAAGCAATTGGACTTATAATTATCCATTATTGCTACCTGGATACATTTCCTGAGAGAAGCTTTCCACTAATTCACACTCTTGTCATGCTTGCTGCACTGCATCTAATGTCATTTTTCTAAATTAGATAAATAAAATATTTATATTTGGTGACCTTGAAAAGAAATGTGGACCACTAGCTCAGGGTGAATTTCCTGGAATTCAATAAATATTAATAGAATGCAACAAGCACCAGAGCAGAAAAAGAACGACTGATACACCTCTAATGAGTGTGGTGGCATGCATTATTTAAATGACCATTAGAAACACTCTTAGCCTTTTGAGGAATTCAAGCAGAAGTGGTAGACAGATGCTCCTGAATGCAGGAGATTAATCATTCTCTCTGTAAAATGCAAGACCAATTAATTTGGTTTTTGAGTTGTGTGGGTTTTTTTCTTTCCTGTCTTTTTTTTTCCCCTCCAGTAAAGAAAAGCAAATTAAAATCTGGTTCTTTCTAGGTGTCTAACTCATGTAGTTGGAGGTACTGCTATGGCTTTTAGGTAGGAGATGACACTTCCCACACAAACTACTGTGCATGGCTGCAACCAGTTTTGTTAATCCTCACAAGTAAACCATGTTTCAGAGTCAAGATGACGGGCATGCTGTCATAGAATAAAAAGCATTCTGAGATGCTTGTGCCAGAAATAGCAGTTGAGGTCAGGAATGGAAACTGCTGGATTCTAGGAGATCTCACGAGCTGTGTAACAGACAGATATGAAGGACGGGCTTTAAGACTGAAGTTTCACCATGCCGGGGTCTGGGTAACGTAAGTTACCATCACTTGATTAAAATCAATAGATCATGGCCATATACACTAACCAAGACATAGCAGACCGTAGTAAAAGTTGAGATAAGAAAGAGTGGGGATATATAAGATAATTCTTCCCTTTATGTCTACAGTGACTGGTCTCAGCACATGTCAAAGAAACACCAGAAACCCAGGGTGCCCCAGTCTCATCCTCTAGTTAATTGGTCTTGTCTAACCTTGTCTGGTGCTGGTACAGGTCTATGGTAGGGCAAGTTGGTTGCAGGGTCTATGCTTCACCTCCAGGACTCAGAACTTGCAGAACATCCCCTGCCATAAAACCACAGGCCAAAGGTATCAAGTTTGCACTGGCATGAACAGACCCTGAAGTCAGACAAAGGCTTTAAATTCTACATTGTACATTTTGCATTTCAGTGAACAAGCACAGCAGATTTGTTGCAATGAAGTTATGATGCTGGTTACAATGTAATTCTGATTATTTCCAAAAGGATGAAAGGGGAAACAAAATTATGTCAAATATGGTGCTACATAGCTATATAAGGCAAATATGGTAGTGAAAAAGAATGCTCCGTTGATATAATCAGTACTGCTTGGCATCTCAAAAAAATAAATTCCAAAATAAGAGACTGCTATTTAACACAGAAATTTTTCAAATCAGGATGAGTGAAAATAGAAACGAAATTTAACATTTTTGTATATGTAAAACAACAGCATTAAAGGCTTAGTACCACTTGTTCTGATAAATCTTTGTGAAAGATAGAAGAAAGTTGAAGATTTTAGGCATCTTTTTATTAAAGATAAATGCAGCAGAAGAGGCACATTTCTTATATACCTTGCTACTGCATGTCCTTAGCTTCACACTTTGATTTGCTGGCTGTTAAAAAAGAGGAGATCTTGCTTTACAGCTGGCTTGTAAGGTTTTGAAAGGTTATAAAATTTTGAGTAGCCTGAAACCATTTTAGATAAGGGCCAAAAAAAAACCCGTAAAATGTTTGATGAGATAGTTACTCCACCCCCCCCTTCCCCTGTAGAGTTCTGCTGATAAGTCAGTATCTCTCAAAAGGCCACAGACAGGAGGCCTTTTGCCTCCAATCCCAATGAGTCCATGAATATCCACGTTCAGGGTTCATCCAAGTTGGCAAGTGGTATCCCTAATATGGGAGCTGGGACACAGAAATCCTAAAGTCTTTTGGATGGGTTTTCTTTGCAATAAAGGTAAGTTGGTAAGATTTTTTTTTACAAGCTTCAGAGTTTAAAGCCAGAGCCTTATTTGGTGTAAAACTACAAAGCAACTCTGATTTCTGATGACTTATTTCAATGAAGATTAAACAAGTAAATGACCAAGTGAAGGGTAGCCTCCTTGCAGAGGAATAGAAACTAGAAAGATGATGACATTTGACTTTTAAGACTGCTTTTGTAAAGGTCAGGTCTAAATGCCTGTACATTACATCATACTGGTTAAGGATGAAGTTATTTCACAATTGCCTAGATAAAGTCAGATGTTTACTGCAAGGTGGATAATGATCATCTAATTGAATATGAGAGAAAAATGCATTAGGTACTGGTGGGTATCTTTGAAAAATAACATTGGAGCTGAGATGTTCCTTTCTGTTTCCTCCAACACTCACCACAACAGTTTAAGTGAATTTCCTGTTAAAGTTACAAACTTAAAGTTCCTGAGACTGAATTTTTGAGTTCGTTATTAGAGCAAAGAGTATGGGTAGGAGCTGAACAGCTTGTTGAGCATGACTTAACACATTCCCTGGTACTGCAACACAGCCACATATACAAACTAGTAAAATGTATATCCTTCCTGATTTTTAGATTTCTTGCTGCTAAACACACCAGAACCTGGCAGTTTTTGCCACCACTCACTCCTGTGCAACACTGCATTTAAGCACCTGCTTACCGTTGAACAGGTGTTTACAATGAATTGATTTCAGTGCTTCCAACAACCACAGATTACAATCAAGAACATTTTAGGTTTTGGGATATTGTACAGAAGTAGGTGGTTTGCACGCTGTACAACAGAAAGATCCTGCACAGCAAAGCAGCACTCCAAAGGTTTTGCTATCAGTCCCCAAAGTCATTTAAACAGAGGCAGTGATGAGAGATTAGAATGCTGGCTTGGGTTCAAGTCCTGCTTCACCACTCACCTCTTCTGTGATCCTGGACAAATGATTCAGGATAATGGCACTGTTTTGCTTTCCAAAGATGTTGTAAGAGGTACAGATACAGTGGTGATTGAAGATCTTTCAGCCTCCTACAAAGAGGTGATAGGTCATGTCTGCATCTGCAATTAAGAGATATCCTGGGGAATATGAGAATGTGAAAGGAAAGCATAGCTAACTGCTATTTTCCAAACTTAATCCTTTCATAAGATTGAATCGCCTTGATATTTTCATGTATCACAAAAGAAAGTCTTGCCAAACACAGACCTGCATCCCCATATTAAGAGAAGAGTAATTCATTCTTTCTGCTTCAAACAAGAGGGTAGTTTAGAAACCTCTATGCAGATTGGGAGGAGGAAAATTGATAGATAAACATTCATTTAACTATGAAGTTGTTATGACAATTTCTACGTAAGTATGAAGTATTTCCAGACAACTATTTCCTTCAGTAATATCACTTATCTGTAATGCAAACTGGTATTTGTGTGTCTTACAATAAAAAAAAAAAAGAAAATGCCCATATATCTCTGGAAGAACAACAGACCTCTGTTACTGTTGGCATGAGGTGCAGCTATGTATGGACGTGCGTACCTCTGCATTTGATGGAGTTGACACTCTTGGTATCATTCCATTTGTTCCTCCATGAGTGGCTGTTGCAGATCTACAGCAGGCTTTATTGTCAGGCTAGTGTTTTAACTAGCTAAAAAGACATTCAAGGCCACTATGGCTCTTGCTCACAATTTAGACACAGCTAGATGAATTAGAAGCACTTCCAAATGAAGCATGATGTCTATTCAATGCTGGCAACCAATGTCCCTGAATTACTCTATGATCAAGTCTGAACGTCACTGTTCCAGAGTCAGGACCATATCATTCAGTCTCTGTATCAACAAGTTTAGTCAGGTGAACATGCATGTACCTGTATATGAGAATTTTCTCTCTAGCACCTGTTACAAATAAACACAGGTCAGGACCAGTTTCCAGTGAAGCTTTGAACAATCAGTTTCACTCAGAATGCATTGCTCTTATTACTAAAAAGTTATTTTCACCATGACACTATAACCCATGAATGGTGACTATAGTGTCCACAAAGTCTACATAGTTATCTGCACTTGGACCTTACAAATAGGTTTGCAATGACTGGAAAACCTTTGGATATCCACAGAGTGGAAAACTGCTGACTAATATTAGCAGTAGTACAGGCAGAGTGGCATCGTCTGTAGAAAGTGTCCTGGACCTCCAGTCCTTTGGCTGGTCTATGACAAACCAAACAGACTGCTATTCACCAATTTCTTGGAGGGTTCTGGCAACAATACCCACTCTTGCCTTCTCAAAGCATAAGTCTACTCATTCACACACCATAGAAATGGTTAATGGCCCTAGAATCAACTGACGTGTCCTCAATCTGATTTTTTCACATGCTGCAGTTGCTGTGTTAACAAGTCAGATATGGCAATGCACTTTCTGAGCCCTTTCTAATAAAGAATGGTGTGAAACAAGGCTGTGTTCTCGCTCCAATTCTATTCACAGTCTTTTTCATCATGATGCTCCAAAGGGCCATGGCAGACCTCGATGATCAGGACGGTCTCTACATTCGATATCGTACTGATGGAAGCCTTTTCAACCTCAGGTGACTGAAGGCCCACACTAAGACCTTAAACCATCTTGTCCAGGAGCTGCTCTATGCTGATGACGCCGCCCTTGTTGCCCACACAGAAGCAGCTCTGGAGCATTTAACATCCTGCTTCACAGAGACTGCTGAGCTCTTTGGGCTGGAAGTCAGCTTAAAGAAGACAGAAGTTCTCTATCAACCAGCACCTCAGGAAGTCTTCCATCATCCCCATATCACCATTGGCGAATCAGAGCTCAAATCAGTCCAGCAGTTTAATTACCTAGGTAGCCTCATCTCCTCGGACGGTAAGATTGACGGAGAGATAGACAACAGGTTAGCAAAGGCATACAGTGCTTTTGGAAAACTCCACAAAAGAGTTTGGCGAAATAAACACCTGAAGAAAAGTACAAAGATCAGTGTTTACAGAGCCATTGTGCTGTCTACTCTCTTATATGGATCTGAATCATGGGTCATCTACTGCCACCACCTGCGACTCCTAGAACATTTCCATCAACGCTGTCTCCATACAATCCTAAACATCCACTGGTCAGATTATTTGATCAATACATCTGTTCTAGAACAAGCAGCAGTCACAAGTATTGAGGCCATGTTGCTGAAAACACAGCTGCACTGGGCAGGGCACGTCTCAAGGATGAAGGACCACCGCCTCCCTAAGATCTTGCTTTATGGTGAGCTTGCAATCGGCTGCCACATGAGAGGAGCCCTGAAGAGAAGATTCAAGGATGCCCTGAAACAACATCTCAGCCTTGGCCATATTGATCATCATAACTGGTCTACTCTGGCCTCCACTCGGGAGGTCTGGAGACACACTATCTATAATGTTGCTGATGCTTTTGAGAACACACGCAGGATCACTCTTGAGGAGAAAAGACAATGCAGAAAGAATCGTGCCTTGCAGAATGTACCATCTAAGGAGTCTTTCTGCTGTGCCTTTTGCAACCGGACGTGCCTGTCTCGTACTGGCCTTTTTAGTCACCAGCGCGCTTGTAACAAACGTGGGTAGAGCCCTCCCCAAATCTTTGTTCGGAAGCCTAGCCATGATGATGATGATCATCATCATCATCATCACGTCCCTTTCAGGTGAACAAAAGGCCTCTGCCTCACCACATGTTTGTGCTCCAGTAGCAGAGAGCACAGGCTTGTCTTGGTCTGTGACACAAGGCACCAACAGAAAAAGCTGCAGAGTTGTATATTGGCCCTGCCAAACCAGACAGTGTGAGGTCAATTTAAAACAAGAAATGGTTTAATTACATTGACACTGCTCATCGACTTTGTCCTCTCTAATCCCTTCAAGTCAACTGATTGCTATGTTCCACCATTACAGCTAGAACAGAATGACCCCTTTTGAAAGTGTCATGCCATGTGTGTTATGTTACCTGTCACTGGGAAGATGGAGAAATCACAGTTCTATCCCTAACGCAATCAGCTCAGATGGGCAAGAGTTAAAATCCCTGCCAGTTCCTCTTGCAAGTAATGCTTTGTGTAGTGCTCATGCACACCAGAGTGTCAGTCCTTCTTAATAAACTAAGAAACTTCAAAAAACCCACATAACCCAAAGTGTAATTCGTTATTCTGGGGAGACGAAAAAGCCAACAAAAAACCCCAGAGTAAAATAGACTTCAGAAAAATTGTCTAGAACATGATTATAAGAATTGTAACAATTTAAACATTTTTCCCAAAGTTTCTGCCATTCTTTAAATATCAGGGAATTGTATATGGATTTTTAATCTTCTAATCATTTCTATATTCCAGAAGATACTAATCCCTGTGGCACTCCACTGGATAAGGCACTAAATTACAAGCAAGCACGCGATACTGCAGAGCAGGCAATTCAAAGCCTTTCTTAAAAAAAATATAAAATCATCCTTGATTGAAACATCTGTGATTTGGTTTATGCAGGTGATACTAAAACCAGTTTCCTGATGAACATAGCTTCTGGCACAATTATTTATTTTGAAGAAGCTATATGTCTGAAGTGGATTTCAAAAGGCATTGGGCAAAATAGGCATTTAAACTGTTGACTCAGAAGATCATTTTTATCTACACTGAATTGAAATGCAATTGAAAAAGAAAAAAACCCCATTACTAAAGTTAGAAGCATGTTTCTTGTTTTAAAGAGATCATATATACTAGAGATAAAAATTCCTCTTTTTAAATGTGAACAGAATATATACACCATACCTTTTCTCTCAATAATAATTGAGCATGTGTTTAAGTGCTTTGTTTAAATACACGCTTGCTTAGTAAAGGCAGAAGTGTCTTATTGAATTCAAGAGTGTAATGCTAAGTATACACTTCAATGCTTTGAAGAACTGCTTTTGATTTGATGGAGAAGAATTTCAGAGGGAAAAGAAAAAGATGAACTCCCTGAGTTCTTAAACTGAACTGTATATGCGATTTCTGATTTACAGGAAAGGACTTCATCTGCTGCACTTGATGTCTTTCAAAGGAGCTCTGTAATTACCTCTTGGAGCTTGCCAGTGTAAACACAATGGAACCCAAGAAACTGCTGTGTGAATGAGGGTTAATGCAGCATATGATATACCATATAAGACCGGACAGCATTAAACAAAGGTTAATCCTCAGTAGCAGAAGATATTAAATGGACTCTCTTATTGAATATCCTGACAGCAAAGGGGGAGAGAAGAAAAAAGCATTGCCTCTCAGATACTTAATTATCTGCAGTGTATATGCAAATATCCAGATTTTGATGAGGTCTTTACTTTTCACCTTTAAGCACCACATTAGTAATTCATGAAGCCACTGCTAACGTTGTTGAGTGCAAGCAGCAGTGAAAATTAAGCACTAATGACTTCAAAGGTAGGGTGCCCATAAAATGAGTAGATACCTCTGAGGTCATCTGTACTATCTGAACATAAGTGATGGAAAAATGTACATTAGCTCAGCATTTCATCAGCTGCAGGTTTCTAAAAATCATCGCTAATGCCAAGGGTAGTTACACAGGCAGCAGGTGAGTTCCTATGAACAAAAGTTCACACCACCATCACTAAACATATCCCTGGCCTAAAATACCACCAGCTTATGAGGCAGCATTTCAAGAAGGTAGAAAAGCAAAATAACACACTGGTGAGTCACTGCACCAGGGAGGTAAGCCAGCAAGTTGAAAATCTCTTTTGGTTTTGCCTCCTTTCCTGAGGACATGAGATTCAGGCAAGTTGCAGAATTATGTTTATATAGTCATTGGGCTTTTCAGGGCCACTTGTAAAGCCCTAGTTACCTAAAGAGTTAAACTGTGACAAACCATACTGCAGCAAGTCAGTCAGCAATGATTTTGTTAAATTGCTGCAAGAAATCCACTAGACTTTCAAACTATCCAAGCAAGTATATATTGGATACAGCTAGTATGGTATGTTTAGTCCTGAGAACCAGCAATATAGTTTATGCAATATTAAACAGCAAGTATTGAATTTACAACATAAAATTACAAGGTTATTTTGAAGTGATTGATAAATTAGTAAATCAAGATACCTGCTCTTGGTCTAACAGCAACTGAGCCTCCTATGAAGATGTCTCTGTACAACTCATTTTCCATCTTACTGTGATTTCAGGATTTCAACAAAAAAAGAACACTGAAAGAAAATTTTTTAAAACAACTTAAAAAAAAAAAGAAATGGACTTAGTGTTTCCATGCTCTTGAACTATTTATGTGCTAACATGATTCCAATATACAGCCATATCAGAAAATGTGCCACTCTGGAAGTACACAGCCTCTGTTGGTGACCATTTGAATAGCCCCATGGAGCTGCAGCAATTTACACCCATGGTGGATCTGCTCTAGACCATGAATTGAGGGGAGATTTGATTTGTAATGTGATATCTCCATAAAAGCCTGTGCTTGTAGATGAGAGGTGTATCTGTGTGGTTTGATTTTTGACAATAATCATGAAGACTAGTGAAATGTATATTTAGAATCAATAAACTTGAGTGTTAGCATAAGTGGTAAAGGCCCCCACACTGATGTGCATTAAAAATAGTGAAATCAGTTCATTAGAAATAAAGAGGGACAATAGGGGAAAAATACATTTTCCAGAGTTATAGAAGAGCTTTTTAAGTAGGTTCACAATATAAAACAGATTAAATGGAAAAAAAAAATCCCAATACAGATGCTGCACAATCAGTCAAACAGCATATATTTTATTACAGGCAAAAGAAACAGGTAGTTGAGCCCTTTGCAACACACTGAGATTAATCATTCATTATGGGTCTGTCAGAAAATGAGAAGGACAGGATAAAAGACTGCTGCCACCAGTGGCACTCCCTGAATTTAACAAGGTAAAACTCCTGTTCAGGTGGAACAATGAAATTATTGAGGTCTGGGAAGCACAGGACTGAGAAAGCATAAATGATTTATAACTGACTGAGGACTCCACCTTAGCGTGTTTCTCTATGAATTGAGCTATGAATTCACCTGCCTCAAACAGGAGAGGAACTTCTGACTATCAGCATGAGCACATCTCTCCCATCTCTCCACAGACCAGGCAGGACACCAAAGGTACATGTCAGTCTCAGGTAGGAACACGGGGCCCTTTTATGCATGGTACCCTTTTAAACGTGGCACCTTAGCCAGTCCACAAGGCTTTTATGGAGGTATTTCCTGCTTTACTGGATGTACCTCACACCTGCAAAACTTGCCTATTCTTTGCAAGACTTAGTCCAGTGCTCCCTACTGCTGCAGTGCCTGGATCCTGTCTATTTTCTACTGGGTCCAGGTATCTATTCCTCCCAGAAATAGGAGGTTGAAGATGTGGCATGGAATAGCTGCTGCCTATCAGCTGGGGACACCTATGGCAATCAACATACACACGTCGGGTAAGAGATGATTGCTAAACAAATATAGTTTCCACACCATGGAATATTTTGCAATAAGTAGATTTTTTTTTTCAGGAGCCTACCCCCCTTCCTGGGGGGAAGGAAGGTCCTGGGGGGAAGGACCAGGTCCCTGGTCCTTTGACCTGCTGGCAGTGGGAGGAGAAGTACACTAAGAAAACAGAATGCCACAGTTTCACTTAAGCCCCACAGTGCCCCTAGAAGAACAGTTACTGTTGGAGACAGTACAATATATTCAAGAAATGCCAAACTGGCCCTTTAGGGCCAGTATCAGCTGGACTTGCAGACTAAACAGCAAAGTTACAAAAGTCAATTCCTATTTGAGTTATAAACTTGTATGCTGCAGGGCCACCACTTACACCTGAACCTGTGGAATGACATTATAGATATAATAACAGATATAGAGAGATATAGATAGATAGATAAATAATATAGATAGATATAGATAAAAATTCTGTTGAGGATGGAAATTCTCAGACTTTAATGTATAAAACCCAGGCCCTAGTTACAGGGATCTGCCTAGCTGTCAGCCCCACGTTGCCTCTCCATTCCCATCCAGTCTTACTCAGCAAGAATAGGAAGATGTCTGCTCAGTGGTCTAGCTATGTGTATAGTGCCATGCTCCTGCCTTTGCCTCCTCACAAAAAGTGGATTTGTGACTATTTAAAGTGGAAATGCTGCTTTCCAGCACAAGAATTTCACTTGCTGTTGGAAATCTTATGCAAAAGAAAAATAATATATACTAATATATGTAAAACTGAAAGCAAAAAACTCCAAGGAAAGCAAGTAGGCAGCTGGGGAGCAACTCCTGAGAAGGCTGTTATGCAGCAGTTAGTGAATTACTTTTTCCAGAGAGGCAGTAGTTAAATTATCAATATCCAGCAAGTGACTGCCTTGATTGCTGTAAATCCTAAAGGCAGTACATCCTCTTCAGTGGAAGAACCACTGCATTGCTATTTGCAGAATCAAATAACTTACTTCATGTCAAGCCTTTGATTTCCGCATGCTTGTTTTGGACTTTGAAGACTGAATTATGCATTAAAACCTGAGCCCCACAAAGTTTCCTCTGCCTTAGAATGTGAAAAGCGTTTTAACTGTGATGATAAAGGGAGAATAATGTGAAAATTGGTATGGAAAACCCTGGACAGCCAGCCACAACTTACAGTTCTTGGCTGATCTTGGAGACCTAGCAAGGTCCTGATTCAGCTTCAGTTTTATTGCACAAGAATGAAACAGTGTTAACTGGGAGAAGAAAAAACAGCCAGAAACCCCACCTCAAACCCAAGAAATGAAACTCACCTTTAGTATGGCCTTATTTATCTACAGTGCTTCATTTAATCTTCCTCAACCACCAACCTAATCTTTTACTATTTATAGCATTGAATGCGTCCAGTCTATCTATTGTGCCCTATTAAAACTGATTTTAAAACTGGAGACCTCAAGCTCCTCATGCTCATTTTAAGGACACAGCATCAAGCTCACCAATGTTAGCAGAAGCCTTCATAGGTCCCCTTCTTATTTACAATCATTTTATTTTTGCTGGATTTCTAGGATAGACTTTGAATAAACAAACCTTTTCAAGAGATGGAGACAGCCTGAATTTTTTCTATTCTTTCTTACTTTCCAAAGATGTTTCTAAAAGCTCCTAATTTTAAAGATGGGATAGATGCAGCCAATTGATTGGTGCTCCAATTTTCTATGGTACTAGGGTGCCTAACTGCAAATACCACCTCTAGATTGCAGTTCTTTCTCCTAGCTGAACACAGCTTCCTAAGAAACAATCTATCTTTTGTGAAGTGAATCTGAGAGACTCACATTTAGACAGCATCATATTAACTCATTAACTCAAACCAGGTGTGTACAAGGAAACTAGGGACAAAGTGGAGTTCAGAGACCTCAGGAGATAAAAAAGGCCCTTCGTAGACATGCACTAAATGAGATACCACCTGTCAGAAAAAGAGCAAGGTTTTATTGATTCCTCAAACCATCATGTATAAAGTGGGGTTTATTGACATTCAGGGAATGCAATATATTTTCCCTGAGGTTTACCTTGTGAAGGCACCCGTCATTATTTAATAATGTTTGTCTTGCATTTCACTATTCAAATATATGGACATTCAGTATTTTCTTGGAGTGTAGCACAATCCAGAACTCACCAATATTCTCAGACTTTTATCTGCAAGGTGAGCTTTGAAGTTAGGAAGATATAGATGAGTGGAAACATCCCACACTGATTTCTACTTTTGCTAGAATATCCTTTGAAATCCTGTAATTATTAAGAATGGAAAATGTGGGAAAAAATCAACAGCTTGTTTCTTAATATAGATGTGCAGAAGAGGATCATCTTACCCAACACTAAATGGCTAAAAGTCAGGCATCTAGGCTAAGCTAATTATTTTAAAGAAACCAAGTGTCTCTCACAGATAACCCACTCCTATCAGAGGGAGCTTAAACCATTACTTGCTCCATGGATGGGCAAATTAATCCTTCCCTGTAATTCCTGCTTTGCATAGCCCTGTCTTTTCTTTTCTGCCATAGCTCAACCCACAAGCAGTAGAAACTGCTATCTTGTATTTACAATCAATGCATCACAGCTCCAAAACAGAAACAGTACCTGGCTGAGTTTCAACAGAAGAAGCTTCCCTCACTCTTCTGTACAGAAGGAGATGCTGGTTGCTTTCAAGAGTAGAATTATGAAGAATTTTTAATGCTGATAGTGTGACATAGTCACCTTGACTATTTTGAAAGACATACACATGAAGGCTGCACGTGTGTCGTAACTCCATCACTACTAATCAAAATCATCCTGAGCAGTTTATAGTGTTGGTGCTGAAAAGTGACACAAAACTACGTTAGTCTATTGTATCAGCATTCTGCAGGTCTGACCAGAGCAGTAAACTCAAGTTACAACAAGTGATCAGAAGAAGCATCTCTGCAGCTGGTTTTAGTGCCTAATCCTTTTTCACAGCATTAAAGTGAAAGCAGTTAAAAACATACTCAGAACTGATAAAAGAAGGCCTATGAATAAATGAACCCCTCACAGACCTAAACTGCAAAATTGATAGTAAAACCAAATAATTTGTGCTTGGTCTCACAGTCTCTCTCACACCTTGAATATCCTTGCTGTCTGAGAAATTAGGTTACACCCAGTGCTGCAGACTATTTGGACCAAATTATTCTTTCTCCTCCAAAGACCAAGTAGTAACCCTTCAGCATGATGCCAGTAGCTATAGCAATACATAGAGGCAGTGACAGGCCTCCACAGTGGTCCAGTTTTCCTGCACAAAAGCATCAAGACTTGTACTAATAGAAAATCTGCAACACAGAGTTCCCTGTTAAAAGAGCTGGCAGATGGCAATTCAGAGGAGGAATTGCTGGAGAAAGAGAAACGAGAAGTAAATCACAAAAAGGTTGGCACAAGAGCTCAATTCATGGCCTTCATAAAGCCCTCTGTACACAGAAAGGCTAGATGTGTTTTTTGGCTCAAACTAAACATGATTTCTTTACAGCTTACAACCCTGTAGGTGCGGATGAGTAGACAGCAAGCCAGGGGCAACAGCAGCACTCATGGAGTAACCAGAGACTGGTCAAGGCTTTTCCTTCGGTTTAAACTTCATTTGATGTTTGTGCTACACATGGTGCCTCAGCTCTGGGGGGGGAACCCTGTTATATAGGGCTGGAAGTCAAAAATCAGGCTTTTCCCAAAGGTGAAAGATGGACAGGCTGCACTCTAGCCCAGTTCCTCCCTGCTAGCTGCAGCAGCTGACAAGCCTGGATAGCTGCTTGCCACCTTTGTGCCACAAAGGTGGGTGCTGGTGGCACCAGCCAGGAGATGCTTTTAAAGGCCAGCTTACATGTCATTCCTAGACATATTTCCTTTTCCTTCTGGTTCCCTTGGTCCTCATTCATTGCAAAAGTCTTTTCTAAGGAACAGATGGATTCACCCTGGCTCCCTTACGCTCACCATCAAATGAGCATGAGGGAACCATTTCTCCCCTCCATTCTTCAGACAGAAGATGCACAGCCCAAGCCGCTTCTGTTCCTGGATTGCCTGCATACATGGAGGATTTAATTCCTACAACACAAGTTCAAGACACATGGGAAGGACCTTATGACCCTTTGTCACTGTAGCCAACAGAAATGGCCCTCAAAATGCTGAGTACCAAACTAGCTGGGAATTACATTCACTTCCCCTTGGAACAGCTATATAGTTTTCACTGACCTGAAAAACAAACCCAATCTTCTTTCCAACCAAACATAAACAGTACAGCTACAGTTACTCAAATACTTCATGAGAGATCCAAAGTACCAGTTAAATTTGGAAATGTTCCCCCTGGGCTTTAAAGACTATCTCAGGCACCCACAGCCCAAGCACACAGACTTCAATGCCTCTTGGCTGACTCTCCAGATTTTGCAGGCATCAAGGCTGTGATCTGAGAACAGTAATCCCAAAGGGCAGATCAGAGGATTCCCTGCAGCCAGCTGGCTTTGAAATCAAGCGGGTGCTCATGCAAGCAATGCCAACACAACAGGAAGGAGATGCCAGACTTCTGGTGTAGTAGTACAGCATAGGGAACATTGTTGTATCCTAGACTCATATTTCCAATTTATCTAGCTAGATTCACCTAACTGGTACACACCAGCAAAGTATCTGTCTCCCTATGACATCTGCTCTTTGCTCTCAAAAGAACACCAAGCCTCACACAATCAATGAGGTGATGAGGTTATTTGTGAAGAGAAAAAGAACAGAACTCACTATAGACTTAGTTACATGCAAAATAGCTTTGAAAACTGCAACTAACCACAAAACAGTTCACCAAATCCTACAGCCCTCATTATGTCATTAATAAGGGGCTGTTCATCTACCTCCCCCTGCTTTAACCAACAGGTCTGTTATCAACAGCACTGACAGCAGGATGATTTCTTACATAAAAGCAGTCACCATGTGCTGCTTTTCTGTGGTCAAGTTTACATTATAGTTTTAGAAGAGTGTAGCATGACTAAGTTTCATAGGAACGGAATTCTTTTAGGACCATAATGCTTCCCGTTCTAATTAGCTTTGTTAGGATTATTTTTGCTCTATGTATGTATAGAAACTCCCCATTGTTTTATCAAAACAAGCTCTCTACAGACAGAGCTTGAGTTAAGGATAGCTTCACTGGAAGAAATTGTACAGATCCAAGAAAGATTTCCAGGGAAATTAGTATTTTGACTATAGGAAACAATTTGAGATACCTTTGTCCCTGTTAGAGAACTACATGGAACATACTGTGTATCACACTAGACTTGGCTGATGGGTACAGCACCAGATTCAGACTCAGCTCAAGCTGCCACACAGGGAGAAGAGACTATCAGCCTTCCACATTGACTTTTGGGTGACCTGAGTGACATGATCACAGCCAGCCAGCCTGCCAGGCTCCAGTCATCCTGCTGGCAAGCAGCAGCTGGGTAGAGGGCTTCAAAGAAATGAAAAGAGCCAAGGTACTTAAAGGGTCAGGCATTAGCCATTGACTGAATAGTTAGCAGTGACCAAATTAATAATTTAGCCATGTACCCTGAGGCTGAATGGACTGTCAGGGAGCTGTACAGCTTAAGTTCCTTCTCACCCCGCAGTAGCTACTGTTTTTCATTCAAGAATGTTTGTTCAATCTAACATTTACTGAAGGAGAAGAAAAATCATGAAATATTAATTAATTTGAAGTGGCCTTTTCAATTGAAAGGGATTTTATTTTATATGCATAATTACAGTCTGAAGTATAGAAGTTAAATCCAGAAGGGGACATCCAACAAGAGCATCCATGGTGGGACTGTCATCTCCAAGGAGAGACTAGGGTGCTAAAACAGCTTCAGTAGCTAATGGTACATACTATCAAAATTTGTGAGCACATTTGAATTCTGCCAAAGCTTTAATTTTTTCTTCCACAAGTTACATGCCTCTAAACCCCATCCCTCAGGCCTGGTTATGAAGCACAAAAGACCAGAGGACTGTACAAATGGCTGCCCTTTTAAAAGACTTTTTGAAGTGTAGGCATACACATTTGTTTGAGACACATCACAAAAGTCAACTCCATATCCATTGCCACTTTTCTTACACCACTGACCATGCCCACACCTGCCAAGACAACCTTAGTAATTCACTCCAAAAGCACAACTCACCAATGGCAGCAAACTGATATTGCTGGATTGTTTATTTTTTTATTATTGTTTTGGTTTGCTTTGCTTTTTTGTTTGTATGGTGGGATATTTTTGTGGTTTTGTTTGGGTTTTGTTTGTTTTTGTTGGGGGTTTTGTTTGTTAGTTTGTTTTAATCTGGATGCTTGGGGAAAACTCATGAAAGTACCTTGTTCCTATTCAATGAAGAGGCAACAGCAACCTAACAGAAAAATGTATTTTTCCATCCATTTGAGTGCTCAGTGTTAAGAGGAAAAGCTCTCACAGATTGAAACTCTAGAACTGAAAGACTTATTCAGAAAGACTCCAGCAAAAACTCACAGGAACCATAGCCAGCTTAAGGGACTGTATGTGCCACCTAAATCCAGTGCATTCTGGCTGGACCACATCTCCCACAAACTCTCCCAAACTTTCTTCCTGTGGTAGAAAATAAGAATTTATGGCTTGTCATCTGAATAAACTCTGCATCCCAGTGCACTGCAAACACCTTCCTAGTAGCAGAGCTGCATCAAGTCATCATCTGTGTTGTACTTTGAAGCTGGAACCCTAGCTATTTTCATATGTTGGAAAAAAACCTAACAATGACAGGAAGTTCT
Source organism: Lepidothrix coronata (assembly GCF_001604755.1). NCBI lineage: Eukaryota > Metazoa > Chordata > Aves > Passeriformes > Pipridae > Lepidothrix > Lepidothrix coronata. The sequence continues at coordinate 1,874,907 of NW_016690342.1, read as the reverse complement.
TGGACAAAATATTTTAATACAAAACAAAGTTCAGCCAGGCTATTGTTTCTCCTTTATGTATTGCAGCAAATAGGAGATGAGATATGATGTATTCTTTATAGGCAGCTTTGTGAAACCTTCAAGTGCTTGCTATGTGTAGTAAAGTCTGCTGCTGAGATTATGATCAAAAAACCTGATACAGGACAAATGTCAGAGTGAGAAGAGAGCTAGGAGATGTTAATAGTATGCCTTTAATCGCATGCTGGCTCTTCATCACAAGGTAAATGGTTTGCTAGAGCTTCAGTTGTACTACAGTAACAGTTTGCTGAAATGAATGTCGCAGCATTGTTAACGCTGAACTACTATTATGTTCTTAAGTGTGCATGACTTACTTTTAACAGAACAGTTCAGCTCACATTTGTTACACAGACAATAGCGGCACTTTGGAAGCGGTAAAAAACTTTCAAATCTCCAGAGACACGTTCAATGTGACAGTAATTCACGGGTTGTTCAAAGCTCCCTTTGAACAGAAAATAGTCTCTTGCACTAGAAAGCTGCTAGCCCTCCCCCCCCCCCCCATTTTTTTTTTAAACAAGTATTCCATTCATAAACTGGAAGTCGAAGTAACAGCAAAAAGTTTACAGCCACTGCTAAAAACATACAAAGAAAATCTAAAACCTTCTCAAAATTAATCCATTTAAGCTGCAAACATACCCAGAGAGCATGAATTTCACTAGGCACGAAACAAGAAAATGGTATCATCTGTTGATGTGCAATAGCCCATCGTTTACTCAAGGCAGGCAGAGGGAGCTGTTGCTATTGAAACGGGAGATGCTCCCTGACAGACACATGATTATATACAATCAACTAGTTTGAAAGACAACTGACACCGAAGACCTCATTTACTGAGGGCAAAGAGAAAACGCATCTGTAATTTCCCCCATTTCCTTGTATAGTTTTCATCTCCTCTTTCAAAAAAGAACTAATAATGCAGAAGTGTTGTCTAACATTAAAAATAAGTTTTTCAAGCCTGCCTCCGTTACAGCCCATTATTGAAGCCAAGTAGATTTGAAGGCATTTATCCTCCGATGTGCCTTATACCACCGTAAGGGGAGCACTTACCATGCATGGACCAATAGAGGGCGTTGCAGACTGAAAGGACCAAGGGGCACTTCTCATGTTGCCTCAGGGCACCACTGACCAGGGTTCAAATTGACTGCTGCAAGCTTGCAAAATGACCTTGGCCAAATCACTTAGCTCTGCTCACCCTCCCTGCAAGAGTGTTTTGCCTCCCAGCACTGCTGATACCAGTTCTAGACAGGAGCCGGCTCCAGTTCACCAGGCTCAGGCTATTTTCTCAGTGACCCTAAAGGCTAGCACCTAAATTGCTGAGGAACCAGTTGTCCTTAAACTCTAGGAACAGGAAGCTATGAGGATGTGTTCTGGATCAGACTGAAGTCCAGCTAGCTGATGTCTTCTATCTAGCAATTATTTAGAGGAAGGATAAATACAAATTTTTACCCCGCAACATCTTTTCACTTTGACAGGTAAGAGGTGAGTCTTCCCATGAGAGGTTTTATCTAGAGCATTAACTGCATTCATAGATATTAAACATGTTCATTAACTTGACTAAAACTTTCTGAAGTTTTACTAATACCCTCCAGAGCATTCTCTAGCAGTGAGATCCACAGGTTAATTAATTTCTGCAAGGAAAAAATATTTTCAAACTCTCCACTCAACAGCTTCATGTGAGGAGTTTCTCAACAGGTTTTACTTTCACCCCATTTACAGAAACAAAACCATTGTAGAGTTATCAGCTACATCACTGCTGTTCTCATGGTTTCACCACGGAGTGAGGAGAAAGCCAAAACCTCAGAGATGCATCCAGCAGAATCCAGTTGTAAAGCCCACAGCTTTAGGTTAGTTGCATAATGCCGTTTTCTTTGCACTTCTTGACTTTTGCTTTCTAGCAGCTTCATTCAATGCACTAACAGATTCCCCCATGCAGCACAGCAACATCCTTGGCCTCAAAAATTGTGACAATACTAGCTACAATTAGCTTTAACTGAGTATCTGAAAACCTTTCATTAGCAGACTCCATAGCAAATAGTCTGCAATCCTCTTAAAGCAGGGAACTCAACTGTGAACAGGAAATTTTAGGAACACAGAAAACATGCCAAAGTATTTTCTGCTATATTGCTTTTGCTCATATTGGCAAGAATGTTGTGCTGTATGAAGTGAGCTTTAGTTCAATATTTACTGCAAAAATAATAAAAAAAAGCCTTGCAAAAATTAATGGCATTTTAACTGCTATTGGGTGAAACACCCAATAAAACAAAAAAACAGAGGAAGCCAGCCTGACTTTCTGATCCCTTGCCAGCACCACATCCTTGCTAGGCTTTGCTCTGTTACAAAAAGCAAAGCAACAGAGGACAACAAGAGGGCAGAGATGGTTAACCATGTTTAGAAGACACCCTTTGGAAGATTACCAGAGAGATTATTTATTCCTTTTTGCTATGTCTCAGCTTTAACAGATGGAATCCTGGTAATTACACAGGGAATCCTATTGCATGCTCCTATGGAATTCAGTGACTGACATCTACTCAATACCAGAGCTCAGGCTTCTTGCCCATACTTCACGCTGAAGTCCTTTGGTTGGGATTTCCCAGAGTACTCAGCCTACCTCACCTTGTTGCAGCCAGTGGAATAAAACCTCCTGACCTATGCAAGAATAGCATTTGCCAATATCCTAGCTGCTCTTTCTCCTGCCTTTGAATTTGTCTCTCTACTGCCACAGACAGTTTAATTGATGTCAGCCAAGTTGTTAAACCCCCTCGTGCAAGTACATGGACGAGACATACATAAATACTCTTCTGAGCAAAACCTCAAGATATCTACTCCACAGAGGGGATTCAGTTTCAGAATATAGCCCAAAACTTTACTTTCTACCATGTTTAATACTTTGATTTATATTCTCATTAGCATGGGGAATAGCTCCTATTAAAACTATTAAAGACAATTTTTGCAATAATATCAAAGGATATGAGTAGGCGTAATGATAGTACTAATGATAAAAATTAATAACATTCATTATTTTTAATCATATGTACAGTTGAAATGAATAATCAGGAAAATAAACAAGACATTTTATATGAGGGGATGTGAAAACACTATAAATTACCCTCTAAATTATCAGTTGTCCACTTAAAGCTTAATATTGCACTTTTGCAGACAGGAAAGTATTCCACAGGCAGGCCAGACAGCCAGGAACCTGTGATCAGCATAACGTCAAGCAAATGCCTGTTCACCTCTTCTGTACTTGCATCCTTGATCCCCCCTCACTCTGACATACCCAGGAGAGTGTGGGAATTCAGCACTTTACTTCCAGGTGTGTATGAGAGATCACTGGATCGGGATGTTATTAATGCTGAAAAGCATCAGTAATAGCATTTCTTTCGTCTCTACAGCTGTTCCTTTACCATTCTACTGGCCATGTCTGTTCAGATCTTCAGCATGACACTATTTCTCACTCATAGGAAGGACAGCGCAGCCAACGCCTCTACAGACTTTGGCAGCAACACATCCTGTGTTCAAGATCAGTTGTCAGCACAAGCAAACGACGGAAACACTCATGAAACTTTGCAGGATTTAGCACTCTGACCAGTGCCTACCCAAGCTGTGTTTCACACAACAGCTCTCAGCAATGCAGGTAGAAAACCGGCCTGACTTAAAGCAAGAACTGTCCTGCCTTAATACATACACAATAGTTGATTCTTCCAACCATGTTCCTTTCCAGCTTCAAAAAGTACTAACTTGTTTTGGATTTCAAACCTACAAGACTAATGTCCAGCAAATAAGACAATGTATTTCCCACCCTTGTTTCAAAAACTCTAAAAACACAGCTCACACTAAGCACTACCTTCATAAATACTTAAATAGTACTTGCACCTTTTGGTCTTAAAGGTGGAGAGACTTCTCGGAAGGAGGACTGTCATTCAGGTTTTAATTAAGGACAAAGTGGCAGGTGGGCAGTCAAGCAAGAAATAGACCTCTTAACCAATCAAGTTACTTTCAACAATAGAACTGCAATTTTGGTTTTCATTACATCTTAAACGTTTTGCAAGAGCCTTTGCTTGATATTAAATTGTCCAATAAAATATGACAGTTATTTGTAAGTTGAAGTGATTTCATCTTCATAGTCAAACATAAGCTTTGCTGATGTCAAAACTTCTGTGTTTGTGCCATTTAAAACATATGTCCTGTCTTAATTCTGAAATAAACGACAGAGCTTTTGGACTGCAGATAGGTTGCACCTTTCAAAGTTTCACTGCCCCAAAGCTTCAGTAACTACACTATTCCAAAGCCTTAGTAAAAGGAGGGGGAAATCCAGGTCACACAGGACTTTTTTGAAAAATATGGTTTTACCTTCTCCTCAGATAAGGTGCTAGGACAGTGAAAAAAACAGGCAGAGAAGTGAGCACTGAATGCTTATAAAGGCCCATACCCAGCTGATGAATTGGAGTCACACACACTAGTTGTCACCTCAGTGGCTACTGGGGCCAGGTAAACCTCTCCAAACTTGGCTGTTGTTACAAAAAGTCCCAGCTGCTCCCACCACAAGATTCGCCATGCTAGGAATTGCAGTAGTAGTTCCCAAAAGAAGAATTTTCCTCCTGGGCCACTTGCCAAATAAGGCTAATTTCCATTATCTTGTCAGCTTAACACACCTGAGATCAGAGGAACAGTTTCACTAAAGCAAGTTGCCCACAAACTGACAGGCAGAGTCCCTTGACAACAGTGGCCAGGCTGTCCTATGTCAGTAAAAGCTCTTCATCAGCAAGAAAGAAAAAATCCAAAGTCAAAGAGGAAAAAAAAAAGGGCCTCTTACCTTCTGCAGTATTTCACTTCTGTGTTCCACCAGCAAGGTCTTTGTCCACGCCTCGTACACCTATTAGTCTAGCACACAACATTGTGCAGGACACTCGTCATGAAGTTTGTGACCTGTTCTTGGTGGGAGGAAGTCTTCACCATCTGGAGAGAAATCAGAGGAAGGAGAGGCAACATAAGTCCTGCTCCAAGTCATCAGAAACACAAAAGGACTGTTGGTTTGGCCAGTTAGAGAATCACAGAAGGCACAATCCCTTTACTGTGTGTCAGGGGCTTTATATTTTGTGCAGCTAAAAGATTTAGATGCTTTTCCCCTCACGTTTGCTTATTTGCAAAACTTGCACTCTGACAACAACACAGAGTGAGTTCACGAATATCAGTGATGCCCTGTAAGCACGTGGAGATGATGGAGCACCTAGTTTCAGAGCACTGTGCAGATTGTTATACAGGACTTGGACAGACAGGATACACAAGCAAGTATATGTTAATCCAAAAAAACTTCAGGTTCATAAGTTCATACAACACAGGTCAGCTCCTGGCTGCTTAACTCAATGGAGGAAAGAGCCCTTAAGGCCTGTTACAGACTAGAACTGAGTCTCTCAGAGCTGAGACAGCCAAGGCTTACTTCCACAGAGCCCAGGGCAGCCATCCACACTCTCCACAGCACAGCACACCCAAACCCTTGTCAAATCCTGTCACTGTCTAGACCCATTTCCCTACCCCAGAGGGGAATCCCAGTGAGGTACCAGGCAATACTGCTCAGGGCAGTTAAGGCTTGCTGGTGTCCTCAGCCACTGGCTGCCCTCCACTACAGGGAGAGGTCTAGAGAGGTTCCAGGACTGGCTGCTCCCAGGGACCCCTCCTGAGGTGAGTGAGGAGACAGAGAATTAACAAGGTAGGTATATGGAACCAGCCAAGCATTTTGTCTCTTCCAACTTCCCCCCTGTGGGCAGTCCTGCAAATCAGGTTGGTCAGGGCCACTTTGTATTCAAGGCAGCTACCTTCCCCCTGTCAGGATGTGGCCAACAAGTCCCAGGTCAGAGGCCCCAGCAGTCCCACCAGGGGAGCTGGATTGCTCACAAGCAATTTCTCCCTGGGGGTACAAGAGACAGAAGAAAGGTCACAGGCAGCTCCAGGAGCTGGGGTGTATAAAGACCTACCCACAGCAAGGGAAAGAGGAAGGGCCCCTCAGTTGGAGCTTAAATGGCAGTGGGAGGACCCTGCTCAGGTTAGTTAATTAGTTAATTAATTAAGGTTAATTAATTAAGCAGGGGCTTAATTAAGGGCCCTGCAGGGCTGCTGCCCTTTGCTACCTGAGAGCAGGTCATCTCTCTGGGAGAAATAGAGCAAAATCAGACAGTCGGTTTGGTCAAAAATCCCTGGCTTTTTGGTGTATCTTCCCTCATGTTCCTTGCATAGTTCTAGGAGAGACAGCCAGCTCCCAAGACATCTTCGTTTCCCAAAACAATCAGTGAAGAGATCTTCCAAAGTCAAGAGAGATAGTTCACTGCCCAGAATCAGGGAGGAGGGACGAGAATGAAAGGTTCTGATCTTAATTTGAAGGGTGTTGTTAAAATCCCAGCCCAGTTAGTCTACAACGTAACAAAGTACTAACACAACAAGGTGGCAGACATGAAACTGTGACATTACAAAAGAACTATGCCTTTCCCTTAGAAATATGTGCGAACAGCTGGGAGGCAGTAACTGGAGCAGAAGCTGCTGGCTCCTGACGCCCTGCAGCCTGCAGCCCCCCAGACAGCTCCAGGGAAAGGAAGGGTCTGTCCAGCATAGGATTAACCAGCTGCAATGCCAGGCTGGGTGACTTCTTGTCAGTTTGGAAAGGCCCCAGCCTTCACTCACCTCTGAAGTCCTCTGTCATTGGCTAGGGCTGGAGGCTTGGCTTTCATGCGTGAGACTTCTCTTTTCTCCTGGCACTTGTTCCAGCGAAGAGTTGCAGGAGGCTTTGTGTCTGTCCTTCAGGCACAATGAAAGAAGCAGTGTGTGTCCTTCATACATCCACACTCCTATGCATAAATCTGATTGTAGAAAAGAGGCACTAAAGTGATGTCAGGGAGATAGCTGGGCTTCTCTTTGTTTTTATCTTTCCCCTTGCTTAGTATTTTACTTGTGAGAACCCTATGGACCCAGCCATGTGCTCTCCAGTGAAATTGCAGTTCCAAACATGTCTGTGTGCTCTCACAGCAGCTCTGACACATTCAGTGCCTGATCCAGTGCTGCTGTCAGTATATATGACCCTGAGGGAACTTTCTGCTCTGCCCGAGATGTGGAAATGGATCATTATGGTTGGCTTTTTTACTCTGGCTTTGCTTTCAGAAACATCAGTTCCCAGATATGAAGGCATTATGTGGCACCCAATAAGCTGAGCGGCCCTTGGAATGGGGAAGGTGACAGGCAGGCTGGAACTAGAGTAACTGGTGCAAGCCAGGACACTGAAGCCTGTTCTAAACCCTTTTTCCAGATACGGGCTCAGGGGGGCAGTTTTGAGGGTGCAAAACCCCAGCTCATCTGACTTCAAGAAAGGAGGGCAAGTCATGGGCTGTGGGCCTCAAATGAAGACGTGTCCTTGGGCCTTAAGACCAAGAGTCATCAAACTCAGAGACTAAGACCTGTGTTTTCTGTACTTGAAAATGGAGACTAAGTCCTGAGTTTTCCAGACTTGAAAAAAGTTTCATGGAGCTGTTTTGGGGGCTCTAAAAATGAAACAAAGTCCTGTGTCTTTGGGGTTGGGAAAAGGGTTCCTGGGGCTGGGCTGTGGAGTTGGAGCAGAGACCAAGTCCTGCATGTTTGGTCTCAGAAACTGAGACTGAGTCATCTGTTTCTAAGCAGGAGGGTTGGAGGGATTGGGAAGATGTTGTGTTCCAGGCAGGCAGGAGGTGGGCAGGGTATGTAGACCTCTACCAGGGGTGGAGGTTTGGTCATATTGGTCCCCAAAGTTTGAGAGACCAGCCTACAACAGGCTGAACTCAATGTCTGAAAGAGTCTCTGGGGAAAAAGACACTTTTCATACTGTTTTTGTATGTCCAACTCTTTATTCAAGATGTGT
>NW_016690342.1:1724034-1864247 GCF_001604755.1 Lepidothrix coronata | reverse complement strand
AACAGCTGGAATAGTCATTAACTCATTAGTTCACATTTAGACAATGCACAATTATGACAGCTCATATTTCTAAGACAGTGATTGATTTATGACCTTGCCAAAACCCACACTGCTATAATGAGCAGAAGCTTTAATTAGCTTAAAGACGGGCAGGGCTACCCCCGGACAGAAGCAGAGCAGGTAGCAGCATTTTCCTCTGCACAAGCAGCCTGGCTTCTTCCTCAGAGATTCAGGGAACCCTGGGCAGGTCTCTCCTTGTCTCCTTTCAAGGGCAGAAATGATGTGTCCCAGCACATGCATGGTTCCTGCTGGGCAATTTGTGGGAGCGGTGCCACTGGCCCAGTTGCCCACACTCACCAAAGACAAATGCAAGACTGAACCAGCTCCTCCACCCCTGGGAAGGAAGGCACTTTTCCAGAAAGCAGCCAAACAGCATCTGCAATTTGACATGTTACACTTATACAATACTTTCTGTGCTTATTAACTAATTATTGAGTGTTTAATAATCAGACAATATTTATAAACTAGTAATTCATTACTATTTATATACTTGTAAGTTGATTATTCAACACATACTCAATATTAAACTATGCTACTTATAATCAAGTGATGACAGCAATTTATCTACAACCATGTCAAGAGCTCCCTCTGCCATGACAGTGAGTAGGAGTTGCACTCCTACCTCCATGAAGGTGGTAGGAGCCAGGCAGGATCAGGCAGCACATGGGCAGTTGCCCAGCACAGGCCTTTTGCCTCTGCATTGGGCACATATCCAAAATATGCAGGAATATGAGTGGTGTGTTTCATTTTTATGAAGGTACTGTTGCCCTTACCAGTGTGACTTTCCAGTACCATTAAAATTAATAAGATGTTGATTAGCAAAGCAACAAGGAATAGCAGTAACTCTGGTACTTCTCAGCTTTTCAGTTTGCAGTCTCATATCTAGCAAACTTAAAAGTTGACTTAATCTAAGACTATTGTGTAGTGTAAGATATTGTTGCATCTATCAACACAGTGTAAAAATTTTAGGGAAGTGCAGGCTATGACAAATGCCATTTGAATCATTACTTAACTACACAATAAAGCCACAGCATTTTTACATTTTACATAGTTGCTTAGGTATAACTAAGAGTGTGAAGCTGAATATGCAAGAAGAATACATGAAAGCTCCTGTGCAAATTCTAATTAATAATGATGGCCTGCTGCAGAGGCTAATCACAATAATGAGAACCAGATAACAGCCCAGGAAGCCCAGTTAAAATGTAGGAGAAGACTGCAACTTCAAAAAACTAATAGTATTTGTAATTGGAAAAAGCCCCTGGCAATCCAAAACAAATGCCCAAATAATGAAACAAATGAAGACACTGACAAAGTATTCAAACTTCAGGAGCAGATAGTCTTACAAAATGATTCTGTAAGTCTCCATCAACTTCTAGGAAAATGCTCTAAACCCAAGCACTTTCATGGCGTACAGGGGCTCTCTGGTTTGTTGTACCTCCGTAGGATTACACTCTACAAGCCAACATTTTAAAAGAAGCAGCTGAACCTAGTCCTCAAGCTATTGATTTTAGTCATGTTCTTTCAAGAAAGTGTATGTAAGTACTGGAGAAATCTCTGAGGGGAGAATAATTAATAGTAAAATGTTGATTCTTCTGTAGTAGAAGAAATGTTGAAGGAAAATGGTTGTTTTGGGCAAACTCTGGCCAGCAGCTTAGCCCCACATACCTGCTTGCTCAGAATCAGAAGAGTAAAAGTGAAAAAACTTGTGGCTTGAAATAAACTCAATTAATAGCTAAAGCAACACCATGGAAGGAAAGCAAAACAGGGAATTCATTCACTACTTTTCGGGGTGGGTAGGTGTTCAGCCACACCCAGCAGGGCAGAGCTCCACCATGAGTGATACTTGGAAAGACAAATGCTGCATGTCACCTCTTTCCTTCTTCTTCCCCCAGCTTCTACTGCTGACCATGAGGACATGGTATGGGATATCCCTTTGGTCAGTTGGGGTCAGCTGCATTCCCTCCCAACTTCTCATGCACCCCCATCTTACTCAGCAGCAGGGCAGTGTGAGAGGCAGAAAAGGCCTTGATGTTTATAAGCACTGCTCAGCAGTAGCTAAAATGTCCCTGTGCTATCAACACTGTTTTCAAAACAAATACAAAATATAACCCTTCTAAGGTACTATGAAGAAAATTAACTCTATCCTGGCCCAAACTAATAAAATAGTAGAAGATAATCTTACCTATTTATAACTGAGGCTTAAGTGTTGCATTTCATGTTTCCCGAGGCTGACACTACAGCACATGATTATAAGTCTCAGGTTAAAAGCTTCCTGCGAGGGAAAGGAAGATGGCAAAAATCTGAGCCTAAATGTAACAATTTCAACTTTAAACATTATCTTTTTGTTGTTATAGGCCAGAGATGGAACAAAAAAATAACAAACAACCTCGTGAACAGCAGTTTAAGAATAATAGCTAATAAACTAAATAAAAGAATTAAAAACCCCACTTCTGAGTATGCTGTTAACATCTGATTCCTATGGAGTAAGAACTGAAATAGTCATTAACACTAGTTTTATCTTATTTTTAAATGTCTTCAATAAGTATTACAGGAGAGCAAGTAGTTAATTCCACCACATAAATATTAACAAGTACTCACTGCCTAACTTTGCTTTAATGATTTCCATTTTTACATATTTATATGAGGAGGAAAAGGTGCAACACTTAGTTTATGGCCATGACTGAAGTTATGGAAGGAAGAAAATAAGGTGTAAATTCAAGTGTCTCAGAGTCCATAAAAGAGAAACTCTGTTTCTGCCCACTATTAAATATGATCAAAATGACCTGATCGTGAATATGTTTGTGTAGAAATTGTCAAATATGTATGTAAGTCTCTGTAGATATAATTTATGTATTTGCAAATGATATTTGAGTTGGAAGAAAGAAGTGATTCAATTAAATCCAAATGTTTCTCACATGCAATCTGGTAAAGTATAATTTGTTATCATTAAGCTATCTCTGCAACTTCAGAAGTGAGAACTATACTTTCATGTCTTTCAGAAAAACGTTATAGAAATTAATGGTCCTTAAATAGGTAAAAGGAGTAGGTAATAACAGATTAAAAGCAGTACTTGGCAGAGAGAAGAGCTTCCTCAATTAGAGATGTCAAAAAACCCTAAATTTGTAGTATGTGGGCATATAACTTTATGAGAAAGTGTTATGAAATGACTAACCAGGTAATTGTAAAAATATAAAGTTATTCTATTCCTTTTCTGCATGCCAGCCGTTATTTTCCCATCCTTTGAGCCAGATAGTAAAATGTGTAGTATGTCAACTTTGCAGTATGACCAGTCTGAAGTTGCCACCCTCACTGTACCTACATTAGAAGAGACTCCACCAGTGACTGAACCTGTGGGAATCTGTGAACAAAAGGGGAACACTCAGCACTGTGCCCTCAGGGACAAAACTGTTTCTAGGAAGTTACTCTGGGTTATCCACTGTGCCAAAATGTTGGTCTGCCGATTACAAGACATGGTAACCTCCCAATAGTGCAACTCGTTCGGGCCTCTCAGCTGCACAGCTGTTGCATTTGGCCTTGTACCCTGTTGTAAACTGTCAGTAACATCTGCCACAGTGTGAACTGTATGTTGATGGTTGTGTTACTGCATCCTGGCTGCTGTGTGTGCACAGTGTGAGCTTTCATCCTAGCAGTGAGCAAGAACAGGTCAGTGGGTGGGCAGTAAGGCTGGGTGTTGTCAGAGCGTGCTGTGCTAGGGTCATTCCCACTGATGAGCTGTGCAGGTCTTTGACCTGTGCCATGTGCTGTGCATCTCCCCTTGGAGTCTCACCACCTTGTGCTGACAGATACTGAAGGCTGCACATGCTGGTGTTGTCATTAAAGTAAGAATTGTCCTTTCTGGTCTGGTCTGGTCCTACGAGTTTACACACTTGTGTTAGGGAGCAAACAGAGTTTACAAGATACAGAAGATATACTAGTAGCTAATAGGTAGCCAATAAGTACTTCCCACCAATGCACCTGCACAGACCTTAACAGCCAATTAGTGCTGCAACTTCTGTGCTGATAAAGCACAGTCAGCAAGATTAGCCTTATAGGTGAGAGAAACCAATTGCAAGATTGAGCAGGACCTGATGAAACTAGGATGCTTTTCAAAAGTCTTAGCAGTTGACTTTCAATTTACAAAGATCTCTTTTATAGCATGTATTCAGGTCTGGTTTGTGTGTGCATGCCCTTCTTTTCTAAGAAGCCTTAACTCAGAATAATATAGTCGGAGGAACCTGAGTATGGCTGGCACAGGATAGAAAACATTGAATCAAAACCTGCCACCTAAAGAGTATTTGATACACCAAATCACCAGCAGCCCAGAAATTCAAATAGGAAGATCTGATAAACCTGACCAAAAATCCCGCAAAATTCAAGTTTTCTCATGCCAGGGCCAGGACTACCTGGTATTACCAGACGAATATGAAATGAAGCAGGACTTCCTCCTGTCTGGGTCTCAAGGAGTTTCATTTTGGCGTGCAGATGGACTGCAAGGAAGCTGCAACAAAACCAGTGAAAACAAAACAAAAAGTCTTCACCTGCACAATGCCTATTTTCGATATAATAAAAGTACTAAAAATGAGAATTTTTACAGATTTCTTTCTCAAGACCTCTCTTCAACTTTCTGCATACAACAGACAATCTTCAAACTCTCAGGGTCAGGAAAAACTCCTTAAGATTTTTGCATATAAAAATGTTTCCTGAGTTAATTTGAAAGGAAAGTGTCAAGAGTATTTCAAAGCAGACTGTTGATTATTAGAGAAATTGCCAACATTTTTTAATTCCATTTTCATTTGACAGCCCCTTGAGTGCTACTGAGCTAGGTTCCTTTTCAGTAAAACAAAACCATTCACTGAAGCGCAAAGATGAACATCAGCTTCCTGGGAAGGTTAAGCCAGATGGAGTGGTGGACATAGACACTGCCTGTCAGACTGCAGATGAGAAGTTTAAGGTGGGATGTCCCTGCATTTGGCTTTGAGGATCTCAGGCAACTAATACTTGAGTTCAGAGAAAAAATTATGGCGTAGTAAGAGTAACATTTTTTGGGTGAAATTCCCAAGTATTATTCATTACATGGATTTCTCAGTTCTCTTGTCACTTGGGCTGTAGTCAGTCAGATTCCGCCTACTTTCAAACATATTTAGGATCAGTATTTCAGCTTCAAGAAGTAGCTGAAATGCTATCTATTCGCTCCAACAAACACATGAATGTGTTCGATATCCATTCTATGAAACACATCCGCCACCCTGTCTTCATAGTAGCTCTTTGTGGGCCAAACTAACCACAAGATTCTTTTCTTATTTTCACAACCTCAAAATAATACCCCGAAAGGAAAAGCTCAAGGAGCTAGTCAGAACCTTATTTCTTAAATTTTTATTGTTATTAGGCTTAGCTATCCTCCCCCCCCCCAATTATCCCAGTAGCTGTTTTGTCACAGCAAAGATGTCCAAAGTTACTGATGTCATTCTTCAATACCTAGAAAACCTGAATATCTCTTTGGTGCCTCTAGCACTGCTGAAGGAGGTAAATATCCCTTCAAAACTGTGCCCCACCAAAATACTCTAAGAAGTAGCCGTGAGACAAGAGGCTGATGAAGAGTTGCTTTATGTAAATGTTGCAGTCTGTGATGCAGTGAGATGTTCACGAGGGGAAGTGGAGGGGCAAATAGCAATTTCTTCACTCTCGTGACCAGTGACAGGACTAAAGAACACAGCATGAAGCTGAGTCAGGGGAGGTTTAGTTTGGATATCAGGAAAAGGTTTTTCACCTGGAGGGTGGTTGAGCACTGGAACAGGCTCCCCAGGGAAGCGGTCATAGCACTAAGCCTGACAGAGTTCAAGAAGTGTTTGGACAATGCTTTCAGGCACATGGTGTGATTCTTGGGGTGTCCTGTGCAGGGCCAGGAGCTGGACTCAATGATCCTGGTGAGTCCCTTCCAACTCAGTATATTCTATGTTTCTATGAACTAACCACTTAGGCAGACTGCAAACAAGTAGAAATGTCTCTCCTGTTCTGTACTCAGACAGGCAGTGGGTTACCTCTCCAGAAAATTAGTTGTCCCCCACAGGTCGTATTTCCTGTCTGCCAATAGGCATCCAGGTGCAGGCAAAATGAATGTCTAAACTATTTCTAGCTATTATCCTAGTGCTGGGCACATGCAGAATCACAAGGCATCATATTTGCAGCAGTCCAACTCTGTTGTTTCCCCTTCTCCCACCAAAAAATAGCCAACCACACTCTCATGTTGAAGAATACAAATCAGGATCTATATTTAACTCCTCTCCCATGTGTATCTATGAAGGCATTACCTGTTTGAGGTGCAATTGGGTAGGTCATCTAACTTGTCTACCCCAATTATTTTTGCTTCTGCGTTTGTGCACCACTTTAAAACTCTTTCTTGATTTTACTGTATGAGATATGACACAGAAGGAATCTGTCAGGCTTTGACCTTTCTAGAGGGATGCCTGTGTGTCTTCTAGTTTATGAAGGCAACTTTTTCAATGTGAGAGGCCTGAACAAGATGGTGAACTTTGACGACAGGTTGCTACAAAGAGCGTATGATTTGTAGGGTGTCATGGCAGTTTAATTCTCAAAGTTGAGGGGATTTTCTTGCTAGCAAAACCTGCTTTCTTGTCTGACATGTGGGTTCTATGGACTTGATGCTGAAGACATTGAGTTGTACTCTCAAAAGGACTTACGCATTACTGCTAGGATTTTTTTCTCTTAATGATTTAAGTGTCTAAATTCTATTTTTGAAGTGATTTAGGCCAGAGTCAGGGAAGTATTTTAGAATCCAAAGTTATAAAGTAGCTCAGTAGAGGGATTATCAAAACAGCTCATATATGCTTTCAAATCTCCACCACTGGGACCATTTTGAAGAAATGCACTTGCCAACACCCTTGGGTTCCCTATAGTTTTCAAAAATTCAAGAATTCCTAAGTAAGGAAGGGTTTATTTGAATATACAGCACTGAAACAAATATTCTCTACAAGCAGCAGAATATGGTTGTGATTTGAAAAGGGGAGGGGAAATAAGGTTTATTTTTTACAAAAATATGAAAACTTTAATGCAAAATATAAATTAATCTCTTTAAAATAGATAAACTAGTCTCTATTCTTCACTTCTCTTCCCATGGACTCTTGGGGGAAAGTAATGATTGACACAGCTAGGCAGGGAGGAATTGTACCTGAAGGCTGGGTAGCCAAGGAGGCAGGATGGCCTCCAAAACCAGGCAGCATGTGACCATGACATGTTATTGCCCACATCAGACCCAGAGAAAAAAAATCCCTGCAGCTTCCAAATCTGTGATACACCCCTCTTCCCCATGAGAGTCAGACAGCTCAGCCAGGCACTAACTGGCTGTATTAGTGTGGGGCTGTGTGGTGGCATTGCCCTCCTGTGCCATTTAATGTCTCCTGCTTTGAGTGCTTCACCAGCACTACAACATGCAGGTATTTGGGCTTGGCATTTGGGCATGACTTCTGTTCTCCACTTCAGGTTTTTGATACTTGAAAGTCTCAGCCTGTTCTGCTAGCAGCAACTCTTTGAATTGCTTATACATGCATTAATGGAAATATCTATCAGTTGTGACTGGAAAAAGTGCTGTGCTAAGTGTTAGAAGAGCCAGTAAAAACATGTCCATGTATTTTTAGTCACCCTGGGATTAATTCCCAGTCAAGTCTTTGTTTACAATGCTATATTTACATGGAACAGCCATGTGAAATAGGGATATTCCTCCTGACAGCTGCTCGGCTTTCCTCAAAGCAGTGCAGAGAGGGATTGCTTCAAAATCATACCTGCTGCATTTCTGTCTCCCTCCAAACACCATCACAGGTGCAAAGGTGACAGCTGCCCCAGTGCAACCCCTCTGCTTCTCACAGCTCACGTTGGTAGGCTGGGGACACATGTTGCCATCTCCTGCCAGGAATGCCCCAGACAGAGACCTCAACCCTACCCCTGGGGAGACATGGTCTAGATGTTGCCCCATCACTCACCTCTCAGCACTATGAGGCTTGCAAACAGTGTGTCCCTTCATTCATCTGAGGGAAGCCACTTGTTTTAAGGTGTGTTCATCGGCCTGCCCATGCTCTCCACGATGTTCATTTAGGACACTGTCATTTCCTAGAGCAGAAGACAAAAATAAATTGAGTGTATCAGCAATAAACATGACATCTTATGAAACTGCTGATCTTCATTTTACATATCTGAATTTTTAAAAGCAACTGCTATTTGCTATTTTTAAAAGCAACTGCTATTCCTGTTAAGTTCTGATCTCTGAGCCCCCTTTGATCTCATTCACAGGCTTGGTGTGCAGGAACAGTTTCTTTCAATCTTTCCTGACTGCAAATACGAGGTCAGAGACTCTTCTAGCCATCTCATTTCCAGAGAGGCAAAACTAGTCAGGCCAGAATTTTGGAAGACCCCGCCCATCAATATTTTGGTCCTACACTGAGGAGTCCAGCTCTTGAATAATGTCTGGCAACTGCAGCTTCTCTTAAGGTGATGTAGAAGAACCAACCACCATGCCAGCAACTTTTACAAGACCTTTGCTAAAATAGTCATTCATAGCTGTGCCTGCCTCAGTGGCTCACTACAGATATCATAATTGCTGAGGAACAGAGATGAACATAACATGTGCCCTGTGGATATTGCCTTTTACCATTGCATTTTTCTGTGCAGGACTGAGGTGTTATTAGTAAGCAAGGGTGAGAACAGCTGTGTATCTCTGGATTCTTCTCATTAAATAAGGCAAGATAAGAAGCAAAGCCTCACTTTAACCTGTCCCTTTGTCACGGCAGCAGGAGAACAAGCACACTAGACTGCCTTGTTCCCGCAGAGAAACCCATGAAGCAGTACAATGAGACAAGTGCAATTGCCTAAAAGGATGCAGGTAGTCCAGACCAGTGGCTGGTCTATTCCCCTGTTGTCATCCTGCCTTTACTTAATGCTGGGGATACAGGGCAGGGACGTATCACCTTCCATCAGAGCCTGTATTGCACATTTTAGAAAAAGCTTTCCCACAAAGGAATTTTCCCCCCTACTTTGCCAACATGAGTGTAGCTAGCCAAATGTTCAATCTCATTCTGAAAAGCCTGACATCTGACCCTGTTGAAAATTTAACAGTTTTTTTTCTTCCAAGTTATGCTGAGCTGCATAATAGAAGGGACGTTGTCAAAAGTTGCCATAGAAATGGAAAAGAAAGCAAAAAATATTACAAAGAAAGATAACAGATGACACTGGGGCACGTGAGGTCATAAAACCCTGTCCCCCATCCTGCTGAGCAGGACAAAGTGACCTAAGCCCCTACAGGACTGAGGCAACTTAGAGAAATACAGAATAAACATCTGAAAATGCCTGAAATGCAGGAAGTGAGTTTGCCAGCTTCAGCAAGCAGATCAACACTGCAAATATTCCCAGATCCATCTTCCTTGAGTTAGGCTTCCCAGTCCAGAATTCAGTTCCCTCAAAGAACATTAGCTGTGATTTATCTGCCTGAAATACACCTATTTCCCTTGGTATAAATGGGCTTCAAAGGTATTTTTCTTGTTCAAGTGAGCAGACCAAATTTCTGTGAGCTCGCTACACATGGAGATTGGAGAGTTCCTTCTCTAGTCAGCCAGGCCTAACTTTATGTTGACCATAAAATTTGGGAAATCATTCCTCCCCAGGCAATTGCTACAGGTTAATTACTTAACACAGAAATTATTTCTAAGCTGTTCTGCAGGTGACTTTTTGCAGATGATTCAAGTCATTCCTGCATTCACAAAACTTCTTGGCACTGGGAACTTCATCTTCCTTCAAGTCACCAAATCCATAGGACAAACCTCTCATTTCCTTTTTGTGCTGTGCTGGGACCACTGCAGTCCACCTTTCTTTAAAACTCCCAAGGAATGTCTTAGTCTTCTAGAGATATGAAGAGAATTAAGGTGTTTTCTGGGAGTAAATATGACTTGTAGGCAGGTATATGGCCTGACAGATGATTTCAGTTGTGGTGAAAGGAGTGTGGAAGGCTTATTGCCGAAGAAGGAACAGTCTACAGAAGCTCTGAGTTTCATCACAGCATTTCTCAACAACTGTGAGGGGTACCTAGCACACCAGCAGGACTTCGTGTTTTCAATGTCAGATTATAATAGAGAAAAACTCCATCAAACCAATGGCAACAGATCGTAGGAATGAAATTGGAAGAAGTGACTGGGTTTGGGCCTTTTTGTGTGCAGAAATGTCTGAGTCTGCACTTAAGGCAGCATGGGGATGAGGTAGAGTAGGACTAGCCCACTGAACAGTGGACACTGTGGGTCCTGAGACGGGAATACCAGCAGAAGACGTGAAACTGTAACATGATTAGCTAGACTGGCCTATCTGCTACTGCAGGGACAGGCCAACCAGGCTACAATTTCAACATAACCATCTAGTATGGCCCAAATGATGGATCAATATAAATGTCCTCTCACTTGGGATAAAAAAAGTAAAAATAAAAAAGGACCACCCTTAGCACTTTCCACTTCCACTGCTATTAGGAGCAAATAAGCATATATCATAGCAGCATTAGGTGCCTGGCATTCAGGTCAGCCATGGAAGGAGCAAGGGTTCAGCGGTCACTTGTATATGCTCCTTACCTCCCTTTCTAGTTTTTTTGCCATTTTCCAGTTATTAGATTCTGTGCCCTACTACATTTCGGAAAAAGTATTAAGCTATTCCAAATTTAACTTGAAAATTAAAGCAAAGTAAAATGACACTGAGAAATCCTAAGTACTTTTGCTCCCAAATGTATTTCTCACAAGCAGATTTTACTGACTTAAGTACTGTATGCATGAATTCTGGCTATGTGATTTAGTAAATGCCCCACAGATTGGTTTCGGTTTGTTTGTTTTCCTCCTAAAGGACTGTGCTGCCACTGCCTTCAGTTGAAGAGGATTTCAGCAATTCCAGTGCAGGGCTAACTCTAAAGCTGTTTTTTGCTGATAGCAGAAGATCTGTAGTCCTCCTTATGCTCACCTGTAATTCAGATGAATGTCCTGCGCTCCTAGATAAGCACAAAGTAAAGCATTTTCTATCAAAGAATGCTTTTGGGGAAAAAATGGTGATCTGGTAATACTACAGTATTTTTTTTGGAGAAAGAACCTTTCTGTTTGCCTTCGCTTATTTTTTCTTATGCCAGAGTGGGTCTAGGGAGGGAACAAGGTGCAAGATGGTAACAATCTAGACATCTCAGGTTGGCATGTTGGGTTCGGTCTGGGGTTTTTTTTTGTTGTTTTGTTTCCTTAAACCAATACTTCTGTCATTCAATTCCAAGTGACTGTTCCTTTCCAAAAGTTCCTTTACATCTTACATTAAAATGTCTTAAAACTTCAGCCACATACCAAAAAAATAATAGCAATTCAAAAAAAAAAAAAAGAAGGGAAAAGTTTACTCTAAAATATTTTAGTTGACTAAAACTTGGTATTCTCTGTCTATTTGGTATCAACCTGAAACAGAGTTTTTCTTTTTATTCCTGAGTACATAGGGGCTGATGTGTCTCTACCCTTCTGTTGTGTGTCTACCCATTTCCAAGCAGAATTGATTAAATGACCCACAGGATCACAACTGAATTAACAGGCTCTGTCAAAATATGAGGAGATTCATTACCCCATTGGCAACTAGTTGAACATTTTTTCATCTTTCCTGTTTAATGTGAGAACAAGACAGGACCTGCAACAGACATCTGTCTAAGCTGAACCTGCCACAATAAATGTCCAGAGCTAAATGTAAAAGAGAGCTTATGAACAAAGCATCTTGTTTTGAGTCACTGAGAGGTCCTAGTAACAGGCTGCTATCATGCCAGTTCCTTTAAGCTGCATCTGACATCTCTCTCTTGTCTAAACAACTGAGATTTTCAGGGACAAAAAAATGATGGACAATCAAGAATAAAAATGCTGATTCAGAAGCTTCAGTAGTACTTTCATAGTCATACAGCAAGGCTGAGCTTTAAAAGGCAAAAATCTGTCAGCAGAGAAAAACAAACAATACCCTCTGAATTTTTAGGGAAAGCTAATGAAAGTGAGAAAGATCTTGCACACAGGAGAGGGAGCACATGGGTGTTCAGCAGGAAGACGATGAGCCAGTCTCAGTTGAGTGGAAAACATTTCACTGCCTGCATTTGGCACTGAAACTTTAGTATATTTGGCAGGTCATTTTTACCAGATTTCCTCAAATAAGGGTCAAACTATTTTAATTTCTTTTTTGTGAATACACAAGCATGAGTGCACACGACTGTTTCCCTGTGTTGCATTCAAGATACGCTTAACAGAAGTTTTTAAAAACATCTGTAGAAAACAGGACTGAAAAGCAAAAATATCTGCTCAAGAAACAAAGTGCTGAGAAATTTCAGTCAGAAATTTTGGTGGGAACATCAGAATTAATTTGGGAAAGGCAATAGATGTAACTTTGGTGAAGGCAAGAAAAATTAATATCACCATCATCTGTGTAAGGTTTCTGCTGTCCACAACAGATGTACACCAAATCCTTTCGTCCCAAAGTTAAAATTCACAAAATTGCACATGCCTCCCCTTAAACTGCAGCTGCAGATAGAGACTAAGAAATACCTAAATCCAGACAGCAGCAGTTACTTATGAGTGATTGATTCCCAGCCCTACATTTGCTTTAGACGCAGATCAGTATAATCCAGGTGAGCAGAAAGGAAGCACAAAGTGGAAAATTCTCAACTTTTTGTTCAGAGAGATATGTCCTACCTGTCATTGGGTAGGCAGCCCACAATCCTCTCCCTAAAGGGATTGAGGAGTGCAGTCCCGCTGCCTTGCAGGGAGCCTCATGCTCTCAAATCTCCTGAGCACTTTGGAAAAAATCACCTACAGAAACATTAAGCCTTTACTTTTGAAACTTCTTCTTAAGAGATCTGAAGGCTCACTTCCTATTAATTTTAATTCATTTCAAAATCTCTGGAAAGCCAGCAAACCCGGTTCCCAAGAGATCCTCCGAGTGGGGACAACTTTGCACACACAGCCATCTCTGAAAGCAATTTGTCAGCTGCCACAGATGTGCAGGATGTACCCATGCTGCCATGACCAGCTTGGCTTCAGAGAGGCCTCTGGTGCTGCAAGAACAACAGAAGTTACCTAATATTGAATATTTTAGATTATCTCATCAGTTAACTAATGACTAATGGGAGATAAGCCTTCTGGCATTTTTCCTCCAGTTGTGAGCACTGAACTCTTGGGAAACTGATGCTGGGATATCTCAGAAATGGTTCTTCCCAACACTGTGCTGCAGCATCCCCTCAGGTAAATGTACAGCCACCCTCACCTTCACACTGATGGTACAACTGTACCCTGCAGTGTCACCCTTAACAGCAGAGCCTGATACAGCCCCTTACAGACTGATTCAAGCTCTGGGAGCAATACAGCTGCCCTGTTATAAATCCACCACCCCCAGAGTGGGAGCTTGACCCGCACTGAGCTTTCAGGCCTTGCTGCAAAACCATGTTAACACATAACCCTGCTCCCATATCCATCTGAGGGGCAGGGGTTATTAAGGGAGACCAAAGTCATGCTCTACCAAGAGGAAAAAGCCCATCCCGCTTATCAAAAAACCGGTGCAGTCCCACAAGTCAAAATGCAGCCCCAGAGGCAAGACAAAAATGTCTACACATCTCCCTTGATAATGGGTCCAACACCATTTCTAGGATTATGGATAACCACACTCCATGGTGCTGTTATATGGAGAGAACAGCATGCTTCAAGGAGACTCACAGAAAACATTACAGAAAATATAGAACTTAATAAAAACAAGGTCAAGAATTTTGGTAGCCGATAGCCCAACTGCAGTCAAATTCACAAAAATAATTTTTGATGCTTTACATGTATGAAGAAAATAAACAAATATTCAGTAAACGTAGTAGCTAAGAAGCAAGGCTCAAACATCTAAATACTTGCCAAACTGTGAAATAAGTTACCCTTTAACCTTTGTCTCTATTTTATATGCTTCATAGCTATAATTTGTAGCAGAGATAGATGTATCTGTCCTAGTTGTTGCTTGAAACATAGCATTATCACTACATAAAATACATTTGAAAGGAGCCAATTAAGATTTTTTAGAAACCATGCCCCAAAACTAAAGCCAGCTAAACATCTTCTGTTATAGACTCCTCCAAGCTGAGGAATTTTGTTGCCTAGGCAACCTGCTCACAGTGTATCTGTTCAGACCATGCTCACTGTTTTAAATAGAAATACCATCCATTTAATGCACAGCTGATTTTTAGCAAAAGGTATATATGTGTAAGACATACAGATCGTGTATTTGTTTTGCATTAAGAAGCTGATTTGCTCATGCAGTACTCGCAGAGGCTCATATGAAGTGTAAATCTAAGGACGAGTGAATAAAAATGTAACGGCGCTGAAATAGCAGTAAAGCCTCATTAGCAGGGTGGGATTGTCAGCTGCATGGAGAGCCCGGCATGTATGAGACGGTCCTGCTGATCTCATCACAGGGATGTGAGGAATAATTGAGCAGAGCTACAGGGAGTGTATACAGCTATTTTGCTTTGCTTCATTATATCCAATTAGAAACTGGTCAAGCAAGTGAATCAAATGACTTTATGATGCCACTTGAAGAGATACTGGCTAAAGACAGAATCATGCAGGTGTGTGAAAAGATTTCCCCATAAAAACACTCCTCTAATTCCATACCTAATGTTTTTTTCAAGAGTCAGTAGTGCTAGCAAACGGTGTGGTGTTACACATTATTGGATCCCTTGGCAGGAAACACCCTGGCAGTGGCCAAGCACAGAAGAACCTAGGAGGTGTTCAGTGTAAGGCTCAGTACCTTCTGTATAGCTGGGTAGGGCAGGTGATGATTTCTGTGAAGATATTAAAATTTCCTGGGCAAAGCTGCCCAAAAGATGTAGAGTGTTGCATTACCAGAAAAAAAAAAAACAAAAAACAAACAACACAAAAACTTTCTGAAGAAGTTGGAACAGAGGGACTACAAGACCTCAGAGAAGAGGTTGGGCTGTAAGTAATCACAATGACCAGTGGGACTTGTATTGATGGGCACTGCCTACATTGAAAAAACGGGCACTGGAACAGTCAAGCTGACAAGGGAGAATCAACTTCTGTGTGAGTTTCTGCTTATCAGAGACATGATCTTTACAAAGGTATCACTTAGTGAAGCAATGCCAAACTATCTGCTTCTCAGATGGCATGTTACCTCTTTAGCCCATTGAATCATTACCAAATCCCTTGTACTGCCTTTGCAAGGAGAGACTTTCCACATGAAGATAGAGAGAAATGGTTGGTACTGAGACAGGAGAAAATCCTTAACCTAACTCTGCCTGGCAAGGTTTTTAAATGGCAAACTCTACTTTTGTATAGCTTAAATTAGTTGTGGGAAGCCTTGTGTATCTTACAAGATGTCAAAAGACTCAAGGTTGTTCTGGGTGGTATATGGGACAAACTTCAGAGATGGTACCCCTGTGTGAGCATCAGTTAAATGCTGTGTAATACATCACAAGAGTGGTGACATTCCAGAAATACTTACATTTTTCTGGTTACTTTTATGTACTGTTATATGTTTGATGCCTAATACTTGGATAATGCACAGTAGTTGCACATGTGTAAGTGGGCAGGCTTAGCTGCAAGCATGGTTCCAGCAATTAAGTCGTTTCCCCAAATCTATAAATTCTACTTCAGAGTTGTTTGGGTGACAGTGGACCATTGATTCTACCTTCTACAGAAAGCTAGCAAAGCAAATCAATAGGGCTGTACATTTGGAGGTCCCTGATGCAAAAAAAAAAAAAAAAAAAAATCACCTGCCATAAATACTACTATGCTAAGATAACAGTTTGTTTTGGAACAAGATTATGCTAAGACATTGAATTAATTGACCTGATTTATTGCCCCTTGAAAAAGGTTATAAATTATGTTGACCTCAGCTTTTGTGTCCACAAATACCACTACCTAACTGTCTTTATTTTCCTTCTTGTAATTTTTTATTCATTTAAAAGCCTTATTTGCTTATAAACCCCATACATTTACAATAATTCTCCCATCCTGCACTGCAGGTAAGGAGCATAGAAACAAGGAATACTGAGAAATTTAGCAGAGGTAAGTGGCTAATTAGATTATGACATAGGCATTGGTTAGGTAATTTATGATCCTCAGAGTGCAGATATGCAAACAGTTCCTTTCAAATAAAGAAGATTTAACTTTTATTCTTCCTTTGATCTGAACTGAATTCTTTCAGAGATTATTGAATCTTGTAGGGAGATGGAGGTTCTGACCTCTGTTTATTTATTCCATTTTGCTATTTAACTTCAGTTTGCTAGAAAAAACAAGGACAAGGCTGTGACAGTTCACAGAGATGCAATTTGTCTATTGAACTTAGCTTGGCATCTGTTAGACACACAAAGAAACAAAAGAAACTGCATAAATATTCATCAGCAAAGAAGTCAACCACGATGCAGGATTTGAAGCATTATATGTTATTTTTATAATGATAATAGTGATTCATCAGCCCTAATGATACCTCAGTACATTGCCTGACTGATCTTTTACTCCTGTGAGTATAATTTATTTTTCCATTTTATGTACTGCCTATCATTTGTTCCCAAAATAAGGAAGCAGATTTACGTAATAGAATTCTACTTGGTAGTACTGGACAGGTTGGAGGTTTTTCTTTCAGGTAGTGACAGTGGTATCAGCTCGTTCTTCCCTTTGCATTTCATTTGAATAAAACCTATAATGTGACAAGTAGAAGATGGCACTGCCTTACAAACAGCTAATTGGGGGAGGAATTACGGTGTAGGCATGAGGTAGCAGGGACTGAGCTTTGAAATATATCATCACCTCTTGAGAAAAAAATACTTTTTCAGCCTCGTTTCAAAAGCTAGCTTTCTTTGTCAATTCTGTTTATCCTTATAAATGAATCTTTTAATGACTTGTTTTTCTGGATTATATGTCTGCCAGAACACAGAGAAAAACTATCCTGTCTTACAAAAAGGCAGAGTTCAACTTAACACCTTACTACTACAGCTATTGCAGCTGGGATTTTTAACACACTGAAGAAAGTCATATTTTTAAAAGTGCAGTAGAGTCCTCAGTCTAACTGACTTTCAATAGGTGCCTAAATCACTCAGGGTCTTTTTCATGTATGCCTGAAAGCCCCTGAAAGCTGATGGGGAAGGATAGGTCATTCTTCTAGACACAAGGAGAATTCTGACCTGAGCTCATAAACGTACAAATATTCTACAATGCATCACAAAATTGCCTACAAATCATCTGAGTTCCATTTAAAATGTGAACTGAAGGCTTGCTTGATTTGTTGGAAGAAGGTAAAGGGAGAAATACACAAATGCCTTGTTGCACTCAAAGGACTGCAAAAAGACTAGGACAGATTTTATTCAAAAGAAATAAAAAAAAAAAGTGGAGATATTACTTGAAACCACCAAATATGGAAGAAAAGATTCTTCAAGACAAGCTGCAAGGGGTGAGTGAAGATGACAAGTGGAGCACCAAAAGGTCTGCAAAGAGCTGAGATACAGCTACAGTCTGACCCTGCCAGGCTCTGGTAACCTCTGGCAACTCCAGTCCTGAGAGCAGATAATGTATTGAATTGTGCTCACTGGGAGGACAGCCGAACACAGGAGCAAGGGCTCAGAGGGGCTGCAGAATCTCAGACCTCAGGGGCTTTCAAGTCCCAAGTGGACAAAGCCTGAAGCAAACGTGTCTGGAAGCAGTGCTTGCCTTGCCCTGAGTGGAAGCTCGACCTCTCCCTCCAGCCTTAGGCTTTCTCACAGCACACAAGTCAGCAACAGAGAAACCTGGTATATTTAAAATATGGGCTGAGTGATTTCGGCATCACTGTAAAACACCACTTATTCTTGCAGAAAATAAATGAGATTTTGATGAACTGTGCTGTCAAGGTATGTTCATTTCAGGTCTCTTGGGAGATGTTTTCCCTAGCAGTCTTGTCCTGCCCAAACTCACTCCCTCAAAACTCATTCTTTACAGTCTTGTGGTTCTCCTCAAGGTACATTCAGCAGCACTGGAGGTCACAGGGGTCCCTAGCCACCCTCCTTGTGGGTGTGGCTCCTTTCACCTGTTCTTTGCTGAGCTCTGACTGGGACGGAGTACATTGTTCTGCACTGAATGGAGCATCTTGCATAACTAGTACACATCCCTTTCCCTCTGCTCATTTCAGAAAACATTTTTGCTTATTGCCTGCTTGGTTAGGAACCATGAAACCAAACAAAGTAGGTCTGGGAGGCACCTCTTGGGATCAGCTCATCCATTACCTCTTCCCTAAGGCCGACAGAGTTAATAACGGAACAACAAGCTTGCAAACTCCAGCTGCCAGGCTTTGAAAGTTTGGCTTCTCCTAAAGAAGTACATTGCTCTTGTCAACATGGGACAATCTGCATGTGCTTGCTGATCTGTGCACAGATTAATTTTAAAGCGTACATTGTGCCCAGACGGCCCACTGCTACCATTACACGCATCAGTAAGTTTCATATTATGCAACTACAGCACTTATGTTCAAAGAAAGCGCTTTTTTTGCTCCTGACAAAAGGTAGTTGCTCTGGTCTCATTAAAAGACAAAAGCAACGAAAGATAGGTCCTTTTGAAGCATCATCTTCTGCCTATTCTCTTAGAAAGCATCTATTATATTGAGGAATGCATGGGTAATTTTCTGCACCTCTCTTTCATGTAGCACAGTTGATTTCTAAGGCATCTCTTCATTGGATTTGACTGCTCACTGAGTGTTAGCCATTATCAAATACTCCTTCCATTGCACAGTTTCTCCGTAGGTCATTTCCCTGAAGACATATCCATACAGGAAAAAAACTGTTGTCTTTTCTCTCTTCCTTGTTTCATTTAGCACTAATTTATGGTCATTTCTGCCTCTGCAAAGCTGGATTTAGAAACATTATGTAACAAGGAGCCCAGATACCCGAGCATGATCTTTTTCCTCCCTAGAAGGTTCTGTGTATTAAGTCTGGTCCCAGGAGAGTCAGAGCAGTCACAAAACTGTTCTAAACCAGAACATGGACACCAAAGTCCTGTGGTATATCAGCAGCTAAAACAGTCTGACAGGCAATCGGCAATACCTGCAACACAAGGAGCCTGAGTAACTTAATTCAGGTACCTCTACACCAGGGTCATGCATCAGCTCTGAGACAGATTAGCAGAGTAGCCTCAGGCTTTTAGCCGGTCCAGCCTACAACTGGACTAGAGTAGACATGAGCTGTGTGGCTCTTAAGGAATGCCTGCCTGTTCCTTGTAACTCACTGTGTCCCAAAACTTATAGAAAATGTACTTGACACTGAGGTGGGCAAACCATGGCCATCATTTCAGCTAATGGAGAGCACTCTCAGTGATCGAGGAGGCTTTGGGCACAGCAGCATCTCTGAACCCACAGTTCAGCTGCAATGTACTTTTGAACCTTTCCAGCCATATCTGACTCTGTTGAGGTGGCTGATTAGTCCTGTGTCCCTGACATTTCCAGCACATAACACTGATCAGTTCTTCCACGCTTTTTAAAGTTTGCAAAATTTTTGTGCAGTCGCTCTCACCTGTTTTGAATTCTGGTGAAAACAGTGGCTTCTCTTTTTTGCTTATTACAAATAATGATGGTTTGCTGACTCCTAAAACACTGAAAACTTTTTACTACAGATGAAAGTTTGCTTTGAAAACATCCATCCAAATAAAAATCTCAGCCCATCTAACACATTATACTATTCCACAGTTTTAAATGCCCAGTCTCAGACTGTCAATCAATGGACACCTTCTTGCAGGACTGTTCTACAAAAATTGAGGGATAGTGGAAAGTATGGAGAAATACGAAGGGTACAAGAAGAAAACCACTGATAATATACATAAAGGCAATGTTAGCTTCCATTGTAAATGAAGGATACTCCTTACTTACCAGTGAATGCCACCCTCCTATCTTTTCCTCATCAGATTAGACTGCAAAACTGTCCTTTATGGGATAATCTTCAACCCTGACCTAATGTGTAAGAAAGTCTAAGATCTAAATTTCATAACAGAGCTGTATTATGCCAAGATGTGATCAGAATCTGCAAATGTTCTCTACAGAAACTTTCCTCAAACAAGAAATCACGATTTCTCTCAGTATTTCAATCAGTAAAATCTTTCACACAAGTACAGCTTAAGAAGAGTATATAGAGATGACATAAAGTATACACAGAAATAGCCCAAATAGCAAAATCCTTATCATTTCCATGGAAATGTTGGCAATTTATCAGAAAACCCCTGCATTTTACTGAACCCTATCTGCTCTTTGTGTGAGCTGATAAGTATGATTTTAGCAGGTGCGTCACTCTGCGTGAGAGCATTTCATTGCCAGAGCTTTTTACTCCTGTGTCTACATTATTTTTTGAGCCACATGCCTTCTTTCATAGAGGTGGATTTTATGAGTTCAAATGATATTTTTTTTAAATCCCCATTTAAAAAAAATAAAGTTAAAATTTTAACTTATAAACAACTTATAAAACTGTTATATCTGCAGTAAGTTTCTTTCATGGATACTTAAGGTCAACTTTAAAGTCTATAAGCTAGGCTTAGACTATAGGTCCAAGTACGTGATGGAAAAATAACTTCTAGCAGTATTCACCGTCAGCACATGACCAGCCTTGAAAGCAGCAAGGATGCAATGGAAAACCTCATAAACAACAAAGCAAAGATCAACACTTTGGTGAAAAAGTTAATACACATTCCTTCCACAGATTCTGTATATAAGATGTAAATTGAGAGCTACTCTGTGAACCTGAGAAGAAAATTTATACTGCTCTATCTGGAAGCAAAGATTTATTTTGATGCTGATAGTGGAAGTTTTTGTAATAGCTTCTAGCTGACTGAGACATAAGAAAATAGTATTTTCTTTGGGCTTTGCTGCAGTTGAAGTAACTGCATGTTGTATACACAGACTTCATTTTATTTAGATGAACAGGGTGTGTGCCTCATTGTCTCCCTTCCTTTCTTAACCCACTCCCCACATTACAAGGTGATGTAAATTCAGTCACATCCTTGATTCCTGTGGATGGAATACTGCAAACATGGAGGTGTGAGACAATATAAAATGAAGGTGTGAGTGATACAGTAATAAATGAAAGACAGGGCATTGCAGAGGCACAATTTGTCTGGAAAGACATTAAAAGAGGAACAGAAGCTGCCTTCCTTTCCAGTCTTCCATGGCAAGAATACTTAAATAGTCAGCTGTGAACAATATTGTGATTTGGAAGTGCAACACCTAATGAAAAAGGAGACTGAACAGAAGCAATGTGGTTAGTGAAGGAGTACTGAGCAAGTTATAGGGTTCCTCTTGTCTTGTGACCAGTCAGTGAAGTTGTGAACAAGAACCTGCTCAGCCCTACTGTTAAATATGTGATTTTGTTACTGTGTGCTATTTTAACCTAGGGAAACTTGATGCTGCATTAGCAGTGTGCCTTTTAGGACTAGAACAATCTTGCTTCAGTTATATCATAAAGGTATGTTTTTTCAGAAGTAGCAAAATCTAATTTGTCACAAAATTCAATAGGAATGTGAGTCTAGTTCCTGTAAAACATCTTGGGAAATTCTCCTTAGTAAAAATGCAATCCAGCCTAATCCTCAGCAGCAACACAAATCCCATGCTCTGCAATACTTTTGATTTCTGGACAGTTTCTCTGGGCCTGAGCTAAAGGAATGACAACAAGAATCTTTCTGCTGATTTGACTGAAATCTTTCTCCAGCCCTGGAATCAGTTCCCAGAGGACTACCTAGAATAAACACAGCATTTTGCCACACTGTAAAATACAGAAATCCATCAAGATCTCGTGGTGATCTCTGAGACTCATGTGCAGTGCTCAGCACTTAAGAGAATTTTAAAAAAATCCAGCCACTGTGCAGAGAATAAATAAGGGTCTACAAACTTTGATGAAAAAAGGGAGTAGGGAATTATCTAGGCATTAGCTGGAATATGTAGAAACATTTGCAATGTACATTATGCCAGAATCATCTACAGGGATGAGCTCCTGCAAAATGGTTAAACTGTTGTATCTGAACCACTTAGATGGCTCCAAAAAAGTGTCACCTATCATGCATAAATAACAATTGGAAGCCCTGTGGAGTCATTGTAAAGAGGTAGCCATAGTGTTCTCAAATTAAACATAATGTGTTGATTTAAGGCACTCATTGCACAGCAATTAACCTAGGAGGTTATCAGCAGTGATTTGCTCTGATACCCTATCATGCAGAATTGCATGTTGCTCCACAGAACAGTACCAAAGCATCCCTTATGCACTATCAAATAGACTTAACACCAGGAAAAAAAAATCCCAAAGTTATTTTCCACAGTGGGGGAAAAAATCATCCCACACCTTTTATTTTCCTGAGGAATTAGGTTTAAAAGAATATCACCAGCACTGGACAAGAAAACTATCAGGCAGAAAGGTAGTTGTAACTGGACTGAAATAGAAATTATTAGAGGGACTGGAAGACAGAATGGGACTCGTCAACTGGAAACGAAGAGAAGAGAGAACTGTACTTGGATAAGTAGCTCAACCTCACTGTTACCTCTTCAATATTCTGCATGACCATCTGGAAATTCCTCTGTGGTAATTCCTTTTTAACAGTTCTATAATCGCATCCTAATTTGTCATTTCTTTTAAGGATTAAAAGAAATGTTTTGCCTCTGCCAGCCCCATCTGTGCCTGTGTACCTGCAGACCACATACAGGCAAAGCATGTTCAAAGCCTGGGGACAGTCATACCAGCCTGCCAAAGCCAAGGGAAACTATCCTTGAGAGTCTGTTTGTTGTACCTACAATCTCTTACCAGAATCTTTCCATATTAACAGTGTTTTATTTTGGAAAATGGCCCTCAACATCAGAGAATCCAAAGTGTTGGAGAAACCCCAGAGATAATCCAAGCCATAGGTAAAACAAGTCCTTTCTGTTATCCTGAGGGTGCTTTACCTCAAGAAAAGACTTGAGGTAGCTTGGTGGAGATCTCCAGTCAGGCAGAATTCTCCAAGAACTATTGGAGCCTTACTGGTAGAATATTTTCCTAACGCTTAGCTTGAAGTTTTGGATTTTTTTGCTCTGCAATTGGAGTCCCATTGCTTTTTCTTGTATCCACCCTGAGCAAGGAAAGCAGACTTATTGCCTTCCTCACTGCAGCAGCCTTTTATTTATTTGGAGAGATATCCTCCATCATGTTCTCTTCTTTACACTAAATAATTCAATTTATTCTCTCTGCCAACCTAAATAAGTTCTTTCCTCACAGTAAAAAAATCCCAAATTTTGCAAAATGTCTTGTTTTTAAGTGTCTCAATTAAATAAAAAAATATGGACATGAGGAGTAATTTTAAACTGAAAGTTCAGATATTTCAGCCAACAAAGTTTTGAAATTCAGTGTCTCAGATAATTTCAGTGCCTCAAATAAAATTTCAGGTATTTTTACTGCACTGAAAGAACTAAGAGTATGTCCCCACAAAACATTCTGCTATCAACAGATCTATAGCATTTTTCACAAAGATGTTTGCTATGAAAGGTTCTCTCAGCTCTATCACTTATCACTTTGACCCAAACTGAATAAAGCTCTTAAGAACATGCTTAACTTCAAAAGTGTGAGCAGCCCCACCACAAACAAAATCCAACTTAGAAATAAAGTATTTCCTTAAAATTCTTTGTCCAAGAAGCCAAAGCTTGCAGTTATAAATGATCCCTATTGTGGAACCTTCACGCCTTGAAACTGTCCATCATTTGAGGGATGATTTCCTTAAAAATATGTATTTAAGCATTTTTAAGAAGTACTGTCCAGCAAACCTTCAAGAGGGAAGGGATGTGTCTTACATTGAACTATGTGTGGAGTTGATGGTAATGCTAACACAAGCTGGAAAGGACACAGGGGTATCTTGCATGACACAGTACAGTGGTGACAGCTGTGCTGAATTACTCTGGATAGCCTCTGAAATTTGATAGAAATAGATTCATAGTGCTTATTCTGGGAAGACCTTCATGGTCACTGAAGAAGACAAGGCATCTCTGAAAGGGAATGAATTGTAGGTGGGCAATTGGAAGAACCATTCACTCTCCTAAGCCAACTAGACTTTCTAACTCAAGGCATCTGGGAAATAGCAGGATGAATCTAGGGGTGTTGGTATCTTTTGGGATTTTTGTTTGTCCTTACTGGTACTCAAAAAAGGACTACTGTAGAAGATTTCCTTCTATACTAGAAAGAAGCAAAGTCTTTTCGTGGAGTGTAATAGCTTGCACATAGGAAGATTATATCATATTGCATTATATCAAACCTGTACTTGCCCACTGACTTCAGGGCTTAATCAGCAAGAGAACACCACTATTTTCAAGGGGGGAAGCAGGGTGGTGTGGGCATTGTACCATTCTCCCCTCCAATTACTTATTGAGGCTGCAGTTACAGTGTGTGAAATGGATGGATTATAATAGACTTTCCTTCTATTGCTGCCGGGTCTTGATGCACACACTCCTCCACTTCATAACAAGCAGCACTGGCAATTATGTACGTCAGATTTTTGTTAAAAATGTCACACATATATCTTCTGTCCCAATATTTCCCTAATTTATCTGATACTAACTTTGCTGCTTTCATAGTTCACTCTTAACCACTCTAATTAAACTTATTGAGTGCTTCAGAGGAAGGATGTGTAGGGAATGGGAATGTTTTTTACCTTACTTCTATCTCCCAACTCTGTGAACAGCTGCTTCTTAGAAATAAACTTACCCTTTTAATTACTTGCATAAAATTTAGGTCAGATATGGCCTAGAGATATTAGTTAACTGTGTAACAGCAGATGCTTTGGGAATCTGTATTCATGGGATCCCACAGTCAAGTGGGACATGCTGGGAGGCTGTATGGTAGGAACTCAATGTAGATATCTGGGCTGCTATAGGCTTGTCAGAAGCTACAAAACCTACCCAAGGATTTGGAACTTCTCTGAGGATCAGCTTAGACCAAGCCATACTTTGTCATGGGTAGACAGGAGGACCAAATACAAAGTATATTTTCTGGTCTCATGTCCCTTTCCTTCTGTCTTCTCAGGAAGCTCTGATGAATGTTCCACTTTCATCAACATAAGCACTGTCTCTTTGCCTCTTCCTCCCAGTCAAAGTCCCATCCCACCTGGGAATACTTCCAGAACCTCTGTGCCACCTCCATAATTAAATGCACTTCAGGTTTGCTCCATGAGCCAGCTGCCAGCACCCTCCAGGAGCATGGGTCAGAACAGATGGGCTGTCCTGGCATGGCAGAGCTGGGCCACAGCGTTGGACAGCACACAGGGGGCCAGCACAGCCCTCAGTTCCCAATTAGACATTACTAAAATACATGGTGACAAGACATATTAGTACTTTGATAGATAAACTATTATGAGAGGGAAAAAAGATTAGCCAAAGATGGGAAGTAGGGAGAAGAAAAACCTTTCACTTCGAAATGTAAAGTCCAAAGCAGAAATAATGTATTTCAATGATCATATATCCCAGTTTAAAGCTAATGTATCCTCCATGAAAGACTTGGGGCTTAACGTTGAGCTATATTATTTCATATTCTTTGACATAATAAAATACATATCTTTATGTATGGTTGTAAAACTGTATTATTTTTAAAAGTTGTTTCACTGAAGTGGTTGACCTTTTTATGATTCGTGCATACATTTCTTATACAAAAATAGAAAAACTGACTGTAAACCACTTTATGTTACAGTACATGCTCATTTAAATATTATAAAGTAGATGATTAGAGACCACTATATGATATTTGAGGTTGTAGAGATAAAGAAATGGTTCATAAAAAAAAAAAAAGAATCTGAACCTTCTACTTAGAATTCCCTTGTTATTTGTTTTCACTTAAATTTGATTTTCTTGTTTTTAATTTTATACACCTGGGTTTTAAAATGTTCAGCAATTATCTGATTTGTAGCTACAACTGTAACATGTTTACTTGTAAAATGTCTTGCAAATTAAGATCATTATTCGTTCTTTTAGATGTTCTCTTAACTTTGCAGCTGAACATTACAGAAGCAGTATTTTTTACATTCCAAATGGCTCTAATGCCAAAGCATTTTGCTGATTTAATGGCTGGTTTTGCAGGATAGAAAAATACTAATAATTCTCAGCAAGCAGAAAATCAACAGCTATCATTTTTCAAATGGGATTTCTATAGCTCTGTCAAATGTCCCATATTGTAAAAAGGAAAGGCAATTCAATCCTGTGTTTTATTTTGTCTCCAGATACAGGATCTTGATTCACCCTTTCTTTGGAACCCAAAATGCCAAATAATGCAGAGTTCTAAGGTGGCTGAGAGCTTTAAACACAAGACTTAAGTGTCAGGAGTGTCTGAATCAATTGGGCCCAACTATTCAATAACATATTCAATAACATATTCAATGCTTAAGAGCTACTACCACATTTAGATGCCTTCCATCAATGTCCAGGGATAGGGCATCCTCTGCTTCTCTGAGACACCAGCTCCAGTGCCTCGTGACCCTCACAGTAACTAATTTCTTCCTAATATCCAATCTAACACTATACTCTGTCAGTTTAAAGCCATTTCTCCTGGTCTTATCGCTACAGGCCCTTGTAGAAAATCCCTCTCCAGCTTTCTTGCAGGCCCCTTTAAGATGCTGAAAGGATATAATCTCAGCTGTCTCTTTCCAAGTTTCTTCTTTCCTTGCCCACAAGCAAGTAAAAAATGGGCTTATGCCCAAAATTTCAGGACAGCCAATACAGTGGAAAATCTCTGTAAAAGTAGATGAGTACCTTCTCCTGGCTTGATTAGCTAAGTAGGTTCCTGATCTGCATCCTCCTCTCTTTATTTCCTTCCTCTTTGGGAGTTTGGCATTGGACAAGTGCTTGAACAAGTGCTTTGAGATGAGGAACACATTTGCCTTCTCCCTGATGTTCACAATCTGACTGGGGTGCTGTGCACACACCTAACAGCACCAGTCATGGCTCAGGCACTTCGGGTCCAAGAGGACCATGGCCATCAGTCATGTGTGTGCTGGGAGTCCCAGAATTCCAGCTGCCAAGCCTTTTGGCGAGTGTGGTTTTGTTGCTGTTTGCATGGTGACAGTAAGCTGACCGCTAGTTTGGGTGTACCTGCACATGCAGCTGTTGCACCTCTGGATGGCAGTGTACACATTGGCGCAGGGATAGGGACACGGCATGATGCACATCTGAGCCACAGCTGAAAGCACAAAAGTGAGAGCTGTTTGAGCATGAGCTAGATGTGAGCACATCTGCGTGCACAGAGGACATTTTGTAATCCACAGTAAAAAGTAACAGTTAGGTAAAATAATTTAAGCACAAATTCCCAGCATCTTAATTTTTCACTCAAGCTTACTTCTGGGTACTTAGGGTGTGATTGTCATTCACTGCACACAGCAGCCACCGTGGCTACTCTGAAAGCAGCACTGAGTAAGGAACGTGTGCACATTACAGAGTTTCAATGTGGTTGGAGCCCTCACGCCAGAGCCAAAAGGGATCACACAGGCATTTTTCAATACCTGAATAACTGTGCATTGAACTCCTCCTGTGACTGTTTAATTCCCAGGGGAAGCTGCAAAGTTACAGTGAACTCAGTACTGCAACAGTTTTGGTTTAGAGAAAGATAATTGGGAATCTTCTGCCTTTTTCTGAATCAAAAAATTTTGAAAGGGGGCTACTATTGAAGAACAGTGGAAATGCTCAGCCAAATCTCAGAGTGCATCCCCCAGTGATCTGCCCTGCTCCGATGTCAGCACAGACCTGCAAGCTCAGCTTAGCCAACCTGCTAAGATGAGGGACAGACTGCTGTACATTATGGCTGTGTCACAGCAATCTGGTAATGTGCAAGGCAGTCCGGACTGGTGAACATGACCCACATTCTTTTCTCAATTCCCTTGGGTGCCTAGGGGGGTGTTTTGTTTTGTTTTTTTTCTGACACCTGTATCAGGTATTGTGCAGTGCTGACGATTTTTTTTCCAAACAAATCTTATGCGTGATTCTCAGAGGTTTTTAAAAGGTCAAAGACAAGGCAGTGAACTCCCTGGAGACTGACAGCAGGGTCCTCACACAATATCTAACTGCAATGACTCCTCAGAGGAAACAAGAGTGATGGCCTGAAGAAAACATATGGGAGACCACACTGTATGTTGCACTTTCTGTGTTTTGCAAGACAGCTGGAGAGGCCAAGAAAGCTTCAATACACCAAGCAGACACAGTGGAGGGGAATGAGGGACAGGCGAAGACAGGATGGTCTTACCCAGAAGGTCTCCTGTTACTGTGGACACTTCACCAGCCAGGTGTCTTCAGCCTGACTCCCACACATTTGCCTATTCTAGAAACAAAGGCAGTGAAATGCTCCGCACAATCAGACATACATTGAAAAAAAAAAATCCTCTGCTTTTAAATAGTGTTCCTAGTGTAGATTGATGAAATGATCTGTGCTCCCCCACCACACCACCTTCTGACATCCATCCATTGGCTTGACAAAGCAGGTAGTCACACACACTCCACATGAATGCACCCGTGGCCAGGTTGCCTTGGAAACCTTCACTGCTACCTAATATTGTTATAATTGGCAAGAAAATATAGGTTTTCTCCAATGATTCGCAGCATGTTTCCATTTTACATAAATGCAAGCTTTCCATCTGCAGTTTTCTGAAGGTTTGCTTTGCTTTCTTCCAAGAAATTTTAGAGACATTTCCTCCCCAGAAAAATTAAACTGTTGTTTAAATGTTAGAAATGCTGTCGTGTCAGCACAGGGGGCCAGACAGCAATTCCAGCTTCCCTGTCTGTCAAGAGGGACTTCTAACATTGAGGAAAAGGAGCCCTGCAGTTCTCTCTACTGCATTTAATTCCTTGCACAGCTCTGGAGTTAGAACAGGTCAGCCCAAGTGGCCCCATGCAACCTTGCTCAGGCTGCATGCTCTCCACATCACCATCTACCTGGTCCAGCACAATGACTAGAAACACTGAGTAGATTTTACTATCTGAATACTTCCAGTGCAGACTAGGACTGTTACAGGATGTTTGTTCTCACCCAACACAGAGTCTCAAGGGAGTGTCTGGAGAAGAACCTTAGATGCTCACCTAAAGGAGGGCTGCATAAAAGCTACAGGTGTGTCCACATTGCATCTACTTACCAAAAAGAGATAAATGAACTCCTGGTACTGTGATGCAGACAGATCCTAATTTCTGAGCTCCTTTGGAGAGCAGCAGCCTGCAGCTACTTCTCCAGCCCAAGGCCCAGCTTGTGGCAGATGGGAACTGCAAATTCTGATTGTCCGATGAGCAGTTTTGCCTAGAAAAGAGACAGGCAAAAATCAAACACTCTGGAGCACTGCGTGTCAATGGGTTCAAAAAGAAATGTCTGGAGGTGGCACTCAAAAAGGGTACAACCTAAAGTAACAGCCTTCAAATGAACAACCCAAAACACTTGGTGGTAATTGAACAGAATGTCTTAAGTCCAGCTGAAATGAAATTTTCCTTGGAAAAGAAAAAATGAACTATTTCTAGCTAGCCCAGACCAAATGCTGTGCCACTCCATGGTCACTGCAATACCCAATTTAACCATGGTATAGTCCTTTGAGTTTGAAGCCCCACAGCCCATTAAAAAGCTCCTCCAAAAGAAGCTTGGTGACCCCCAGGCAAGTCCTGGGGCTTGTGTAGGCGCTTATCTTCAGCTGCAGGAGGCACCCTTTCCCAGGGCTGCTGCCTTAGCCAGGCATACAGCCCAAGCAGTGGCTGCCACAGCAGAGCCACCAGAGCCCCGGGGTCTCCTCACCCTGTCGTCCTGCTTTGGAAGAAATAGTGAACCCAACTTTAGCTGATAACAAGTTACATGAGGGAGAGAGTTTTGATAAAACTAAAACAATGTAGATCTCTGACTTTCGACTTTACATTGGCAAGTTAAATCTGTAGAAAATCAACTGTAGCAAGACCAGAGAGTATGGCTTTCCCATGTATTTTAGGGGAAAAGACAGGAGTTTCTTTCCTGTGCCTGTGTGGTACAGCTGTTTTGTGTTTTTGGTTACAGCCTCAAACAAATCTCTTGAAACTGAAATGATGGTTTTTAAATGTAAAAGCATTGACTTGTACTTTAGCTAAAAAACCCAAAAAGCTCAAACCAATTCAATTCAACATTTTTAAGATTACATCTGCATGGTTTTTGGACAACATGGTTTGAGCAAATGTGTGCTTTAGTCAAATGCAATTAAGTGTCTCAATTCAAGCTTCCACTGACATTTTTTCCCATCTATCTGCACCAAGGCAGTTACGTTTAGCAGATGCAGTGCTTACCTTAACTCTATTCAAATGAGTTTTAGACTTTTATGTTCCAAAAAGAACCCAAAGCCTAATTTTTAAATGCTCAATATACACATTTAGAACTGTATTCTTCAAAAGATCTCAGGGCTTTTGAGGAGACGTGGTAATATGGATACCAGGTTTTGAAAAGAACTAAAAACTATCAGTGAGATACTCAGTTTCCAATGTTTTCACTCTTCAAAACATGAGTATTTGAATTCCAGATCAGCACTGGTGAATTTGGCAAATCTGCCTTGAAAACTTTGGTTTCGGTCAAGCAGAGCTGCTGCAGAACAAAATCAGTTAAACTAGGGGATCTGCATTTGAGATCATGGGAAATTTAGCAAGAAGGACAGATAATAAAATGAACAAAGTAAAGGTTAATAACTCACTAGGTGTCACTCAGTACTCATCCTCTCTAAATATCACCCTATTTATTAGGGTGTCTGCCTAATCCTTCAAAGTCAACATCACATATCCTTGTATGTGCTATTCTTGCAAATGCTCTAAAGTATAGTCAGCCCATGCAGGTTGAAATAAAAGCAATCTAAATGTACCATCATGTAAAACTTGCACAATTCTTGGCAAAACACCTCTTTGATTCACCCTGCTTTTTAATTTTGATAAATCTCCAAGATTCAAAACTTTGCAAGGAGGAAAAAAAACCTCAAAAGGTAAAACACCACAGGTGAGAGTTCCCAGGCTTATGAGACTGCAAATTAAACTCTTCTGTGGAGAAATAGGGCACTGCCCCAAATTATTTAGTGGGGTTTCTTTTAGACAGAAGGGTTCCTAAATCAAAATCTTCTTTAACACATACCACCAGAAGCTGAATTAAAGCCTAATTCTCCAACCCTAACAGGCTTTTCTAACAGCATCTGATCCAAGGGCACAGTCACATGACACTTCAAAACATTTTGTACCAGATGTTATATTTGCAATTTTTAAGACTAAAGCAACATGATTCTTTTCACATGGAAGACTTCTAGGTTTGCCTTTTATGAATTTTACAAAATTTCTTGGAAATTTTTTGTGCTGTGAAAATCAGCACAAAAAAAAAATCAGTTTTCTTGTAATCTCAGACACTAGTCTTAACATTCTTATTCATTTGAAGTACTGAAGAACTGGTCTTGTAAAACCTGAAAGAAATCATGACGGTGGGGACGTATTTTCTCCTGCTGAAAATGTTAATGCTTGATTTATCAGTGAATTTCTCTTATACTTCTATGGCTTTTCTTGGAGTTGCTGCATTGTTATTTAGGGGAATGGAATTTTTTTTTCTTCAACTCTCATTCTGTGCTCATACTCTTTACCTTTCTGATCAGAGCAAAATGCTGGGCAGATGATACTCAGCAGAGGGAAAACATTCTGATGGACCAGCTGTTTCCTTAAACAATATTGTTTTAGGAAACATTCCAGTTCAGACAGAAGAGAAACCATCTGACATGGAATAAAATACTGAGCTTTTTATTACTGCCTTTTTTGGGGTCTCAATTTCCCATTTCGTCCCCACTTTTATATGACAGCCCATCATTTAGAGTCCAGCATCTCATAATATATGCAACATATTTTTATTTATTGTTCTCCTTCAACACAATAATCATATGAGCAATTCCAGTGTGGCTGTTTCACTAAGTCTCCATCTAAAGTGGTACTCAGCAAACAAAAGTAGCCATTTCAGTGAGAGGGCATATGGGAAGCAGGGTTCTTGCCCTGACCTGTTGTAAATAGCTAGAGAAATGTCCTATTATAAATACCATAACAGGGATTAGAACTGCAAAAATACAAAGATGTAGTGCACCCCCCTTTCCCCTTTTTTTGTAGTAAAAGCTATCAAAGTGCTAACCTGGGCTGGCTGTGTGCCGCAGTGATTTCAGCAGAAAAGCAGAGCCCGGCTGCAGCAGGTTCTGCAGGATGGGAAGCAGAGGAAGGTTTGATGCTCAGCAGATGGCACAGGTGGGCACCGTGCCAGCCCAGAGGCACTACCTGGTGTGCTTACGAGATCACTTGCTGCATTTGTTATCGAGCTGGGAGTGAGAGACAGCTTTGTTTTACTCTCCTTACTCTCCCCTTTTTATGTGATTTTGCTTTTAGCCACCAGACAACAGCAGTACTCTTCTCCAGAGTGTGAAAGATTCAGCAATAAAAGGAGCCTAGGAAAAAAAAAAAAAAAAAGAGGAGGAATCTGTTGTTTTTCTCTAACAACTGGTCAGCTCAAATCTCCAACCCCTCAGCCTCCTGTGATTGCTAATAACTCTGTTTACTCGGAGCCAGACCACAGTGGGGCTTTTGGACCACAGACTGGGCTGGCATCCTGTAAGCGTGTAAAGAAGCAATATTTATCATTGTCATGATTTTGTTGCTTTCCCCCACACTTGTAAGAGTTGATAACAAGCAACTCCGAGGCAGCACAGCTGGCCTGCAAGATGTCTCTGCATGAGTGAAGGAATGGCTCTGTTCAAAGAGCAGGCACGAGTTATTTCTCCCAATCCATAAATAAGTGCAGGGTAATGAAAAAATAGCATTTACCCTTGCACCTTCTCCCTTTGTTTTGTCTCAGGACTTTGCCTTCCTGTATGTTCCATGGTGCAGACCTGGGGCACATTCTCAGGGCAATGTGGTCTCAATGGCAGAGAACTGAGGCAGGGTTCTTTTTTTCCATCTATATATTTGGGCCTTCCCAAAATGGGGCTGAACATAGGACTGGACATTTATTCTACCAACACGTCAGCCAACACGTAGGGCTCTACTATCTGCAGGCAACTAGTCACTGAAAAATCTCTTGTGCGCACTTCGAAAATGAGGAATTCTTGGAAAACCATCAATAAAAAGTCCTTATAGATTTCTTGGGTGAGTGTGATGTGAATTTTAGAGATGACACAACTGACATCCATCACCCCAGACTGAATATGTGAAGAAAAAGTAAGTAAATCTTTTCTCCTCCCGATTGAGGTGGTTCAATGTAGCATTTTTCTCTACCCTTTTTGTCAGCCATAATGTAGGACACCAACAAAACCACATTCTACTCCAATACAGCTCAGCAAGAGTAAATCTTTTCTCTTGGGAAAGTTTGCAGCAAAGCAATAGAGAATTTCAGGGCAAG
The DNA here is from genome assembly GCF_001604755.1 of Lepidothrix coronata. Lineage (NCBI taxonomy): Eukaryota > Metazoa > Chordata > Aves > Passeriformes > Pipridae > Lepidothrix > Lepidothrix coronata. Next base: position 1,830,772 of record NW_016690342.1, on the reverse strand, counting down.
TCTAAGCTAAATTGACTCAAGCTGCTTCAGAGACGTTTACCTAAATCACCCTTCTTGTAGTGCAGGCACAACTATCCTTCATTTTCAAAAGCACTAAAAAGAAAACAGAACCTTTGAAATCATTTCTTCACAAATAAAGAGATGTTGGAAAGCAAACTCAAGTTAACCACTTGAAAAATACTTTCCTAGTACTATAATTCAAAATAACAAGGAAAGAAAGGAAAAGGAAAGAAAAAGAAGGTTTTACATTAAATTGCATTAACCAATAATCTAATAATCAGCTAACTACATTCTTTGTGAAAAAACCCTGCTATATAATGGCAGCCCACATGCAGAAGCTTGATACTTTGTAGTAACTGGGTCTTTGCCCTCTCACTATAAAATAAAACATACAGTATTTTAATGTAAAGGATAATGTCAGGTTTGATAACTTGAGGTAATTAGTAGCTGTGTTTTAATACTGTGACAGCATCATTCAGGTTTCCATTCTTGATGAAAAGTAAATTCTTTTTGTCACACAAGGAAATACACATTGTTTCAAGATTTTTGTAACAAAAATGGTACAGACATTAAGTCAGAGGCATGAAAGATTATTCATGTTCAACTTTAAAATCAGGCACATCCAAAATATTATCTTTCAATTTGCATTTCTTTTGATCCGCTAGACTTGAGCTGCGACAAGAGAGGAAATTAAGTCAAAGACAATTTCCCTTCCAATTAAACTCTAGTAGAGGCAGGAGGATTAACCCTCTCCCCTGTTCTGCTCAGGCTGTGTGCCCTGCAGCTCCTGGGGGAAACACTGGGGGGTGGCGAATCACCCATACAGGCTTATGGGGAGGGTGTCTCTCCCATGGTAGCTGGATACAGGTCACCAATGATGAATTTCTCTGGAGCAGCATGGGATACTCCTTGCCCTGGCATACAACCATCAGAATGCCCCCCACATACAGCAGTGGGACATGGAAAGTTATCCCAGAGCTCAGTTATTGTGAGCTTCATTCTGAGCTATTCTGAAGGGGGAATCAGAGATAAGGGGAAAGGAACCTCTTCAACTGTGTCCCTCTGGGTGGGAGCTTTTGGCGCATCTGCTAGTGCCAGCAGGTTGTGGGATAAGAAACTCTGAGTCTTCTCTTCATCCCCCCTATAGCAACCAGACTCGGTGCATCATCTATTATCTGATTTAACTGATTTTAGTATGTAGGACTTGAAGATGGGGACAGTTTGTTGACAGAGACCTCTGTGTAGTGTGTGACACAGTGTATACCATAGTCATCTTTAAAAAAAAAAACAAAACACACAGTCTTCTGTTAAAACAAGAAGGAGTTAAGCTGTCTATGCAGCTGATGCATGGTAAGATTTAAAACTGTAGGCAGTAAAACCCACATCATTCATATCTCTATGTGCATTAGGATTTAAATAAGGATGCCAAAAATGAAAATGCAGCATACTGAAGAAGGGAAGAACACATTTCCTAATATAGATAAGTTTTCCCATTTCTGGAAGAAATTGGGAGAATTAGCAGCACCTGCAAAGGCAAAAAACAAGAAGAGTAAAAGAATCATAGATAATTAATACTTCGAAGGAAAAGACATCTTTTATGGAAAATCATAATGGGCCAGAAATTCAGCTGCTGTACATTTGCTGATTTACATCAGCTGAGAAATGTGTTCCAGTATGATTTAACATTCTTCTTATGTTACCTGGGAGATGAGCGATTCAAAACACAGAGAGAACTTAACATGCATTATCTGTCATCTTTTCTTGATTAATAATTTCAGATGTTGCTGCTATTATTTAATATAGACAGTCATTACACAGTAAGTTAAAATACAACAAAACATTAAATGCAGTGAAGCACTTAAGCATAATCTCTTAAATCCCCAAGTAGATGCCGCAAATAAATTTTAAAGTTCATTTAGGGGAGCTGAAGTTGTAACAATGAAATTATCAAACTACCTCAGGTTCCAGGCTGCTTCTAAGGATACCTACTGGACAGGGCAGAGTTTCCAATTTTGCTCTCACTGATCACCCTGAAATACTCTGCTGGGGTGAGAACATCCTATTATGTTCTTACTCTTTAGGTGGAACAGTGTGTTTCTGGCCATGTGTTTCTAAGTGTCTGTGTTTGCGTGGTTGCACTTTGCCTGTCCGAAAGGTTCCTCTTAACAACATTTGAGTTGCTTGACTGGTTTCAACTGAGTTGGAAGGGAGGATAGAAATCTCACAGATGAATTAGAGCAAACTGCAATAATTGGGGATAAGTGGAAGAGTTCAGCAATCTCCCACGCCATGTGTCCAGCCAAGCAACTGAGCAGCCCACTGGGCAGTTCAGTGTGAGCCTCAGAATGTGCCGTCTCCTTCCTGGGCAACCATTTGCAGAGAGTTGGAATTAGAGACAGAAAGCTGAGGACAGGGAGAAAGGGAGGCAGGGAGATGAGGAACAGTTGGAACAAGTGTGGGGAGGAGAGTGAGAGGTGATGAGTAAGACCCTCTTCAGCACTGAGAAGCCATAAGAGACTTGCAAATAAAGAAACTAAAGGATGGGTTTTGGGAAAAACATATCAAATTAACTGGAAATGTTCTTCTCTACGTCATTTTCCTTAGCAGGACAGTAGTCTGCAAGAGACAGCTACAGGATGGCCAAATTTGCTTAGGTTATCCAAACTTTAGTGCCGTGGTAACTGCTGGAAAATTAGCATCCAGCCTTGCATTGCTTTTGCATTGTGAAACAACCACACCCCACATCACCGAAGATCTCTACAATGTGTACTTCAATGTGGTGAGAACCAATAAGACCAAAAAAGTTATGATTGGATGATGAAGCAAATGCACAGGAGAAAACAGGATTGTGTTTGCACGTGTAATAGGCATGTGGCTCCCTGTACCAGTCCAGCTTTCCAAGTGATGATTTCCACATCCTTCAGATCCCTTTGGGTTGTGGTAAAAAAGGATCATATTCTTTGATTTAAAGGTAAGATTAAAACATGAGCCATTAATGAACTGAATGAAATTCTGCAGTGGTATTTTGTAGTACAGTAAGACCAGGATACACACTTATTTCTGGAATAATGCAGACTCATTCTAATGCTGTTTAGAGTGGGTCACCTTTTCCTGATGTCACCTAACAACCAGCATCTTTGACAGCTGAAAATTAGTTCAAAAGAAAGAGAGAAAAAGCTTTGAGAGCACCCAAAAAAGGGAATCACCTATAAGTGCTCAGCCTATTGCCCATCCAACTGAGGCTCATGTATACAACAGATTGCAATACAAGTGCATGTACCAATAAGCATAAAAACCAATGTATTAAAATCAGTGTAACCAAACAATCACATTTTCCTGCTTTCTGAGCTGAACTATGAAGTTCCAGTTGAATTTAGGAAAGATGGAGCTCTGGCCATAGGAAGAAGACATCTATTTACCCTAAAGTGTAGCATTAAAGGGTTTTGGGAGAAACTAAATGGTTGCAAGCCTTTCTCCTTCCCCATTAAGTGTGCTAGACAGTGACACAAACAGTGTCTGAAACCAGTGCAGATATTTGGTGTGGTTTACAGCAGATTTGAAAAAATCGGAGGCTACCTGGGATCTAATTCCTGCACAAAAAGCAATGCCTGCCTTAGCCAGCAGGAAAAGCTGAATGCAAAAATAATTAGGGATAACATAAAATAGCTTCTACCTGTGAACAGCAGGAAAACATGTACTGCAAGTAGAGCTGCGTGACTAATTGATTTTAGGGGTTTGTTGGCAGTCTGAAAACCAAACATACCCAACAGTAGGTTTTTGAGTTAACAGAGCTAATGTATCCTATGACAGTAGGCTCCACTATGTGGCTTCCCCAAAGTCTAGTACAGCATGAATTTGGAAGCCCTTCCCTCAGCAGGATAATTGTTTTCCATTTGGACATTTATTTTCATAAAATTTACAGGAGCACCCATGAGACTTTTGGGTTGCATCTAGGCACTGGGTATAATTGTAATTAAGGGGGGGCAGACACAGGCATATATGCACACAAATATGTGACAAGATGGGGCAACAAATGCTACTTTCTCTCAGGATCCTACTGTATTTTTTATAAGAGGAGAAAAAACTAGACCACTGTTTTGCCAGACAGTCACACATACTAAGCACTATGCTTGTGCACCCCACAGTGCTGAGAGCACTTGGGAAAGAAAACTCTTCCCCATTTATCCATGTGAAGATATATCTCTTGCAGTAGGGTTGAATTACCTTGAGAAAAGAATTATCCCAACTTGACCCTACTATATCCCGTTTGTATCTCCCAAACAGGGTTGCTTTCTCCTCAGAAGAGTAAATGAAAGAAGTTAGGTGAAGGCAAAATCGGGTATCCTTGCCTCTAAGCATTTAACAAACCATCAGTGAATAACAAACAGATCCCTTTCCTTTCCTAGCACAGCAACTGTGAACACTGACAGACAACAAGCTCTTTGCATCAACATATTCTGGGAAAATTTCCCAAATACTGTGCTGCCCTGGTGGTCTAGTGGTCAGAAAAAAACGCTCAAAACAAAACAACAAACCAAGAAGAATTAAAGATAACCTTTTTCAAAAATAGAGACAATGAGGGGAAACAGGACTTCTTTATTCTCCCATAAAAGCACTATGAAGTAGCCCTTCTGTTCATTTATCATAGTACAAGCAGAACACCTTCCTAAAACATCTCATCTCTGTGGTTAGTACAGCATTTGTCATAACAGCAAATTTCCACAGTGATACAGTGTTACAAGAGCTGTTGAGACAGAGCTACACATAAACACAAAAATACAAAACACTCCTGATTAGCTCCTTACAGGAGAAAGCTGTAGCATAGGCACTTGTCAGACAGTGACCAAGGTTCAACTGCCCTCCTCCAAATTGCAAACTTGCATGATGAAGCACTCAAGAACCCCTCTTGGGACAATTCCTGCTCAGAGCTGATGAGATGCCACAAATTCTGCAGCTACAGCAGGGATTTTTCCAGAAGGGATGCCATATAAGTTTTAGGGCAGCAATTCCTTTTTGCCTTGCTATACAAATTTCCAATATCTAATGTAACAACAGTCTAATGTAAGGATGAATTACCTTCTCTCTTGGAACAAAAGAACTTGGTTCAAAAATCAATAGCCTGGATTGCTCTCTACACCTCCGCTTTTAAGAATAATGTCACTTCCATCTTAATAAGTATTCGAGATACATGCAAATATCTTGTGCTTTGTTCTCTTAAACCTGATGATCTTTGCAGAGAGACAGAAAGGGGTGTGCCTCACATTTTAGAAACACAAGACATATCTATTACTCATTTCCAGGCCTGAGAAAGAATTCAAGTAGCTAATTTACAGAATTAAACCATTACAGTCTGACACTTCCATCCAAGACCATGGAAGAGCATAACCTCCGACCATGCCTGAGGGCACAGCATAGAGGCACATGTAAGAGGTGAGGTTTTTAACAAGAGTAGCATAAAATTAACAATTAGCTTGTTAACAGTTGGTGTGTATTAGCCTTTATGTTCACAGAACGCTTATTTCCCAAGTAGGTTCAGACCCATGAAAAAATAAAGATGTCTCTGTCCTCAGGAGGGTGGAAAAGAAAGTCTGAACAGTGGAGGAAAAAAGGCTGGTAACAAGGGATCATGAGATGCTGCACACCTGCTGCAACTTTCTTCTTTTCCAGTGTGAAATGTCATGACACACTTGGAAGCCACATTCAGCCATCCATATTTATAAATCCCAGAAACTATCAACTTGCTTTTGAGAGCAGATTTTTATATACAGTGCAACTCCAGCAGACTATAAGACAAGCTCGATACCAAACTAATGAGAAATGAGATGAAGTTAATACACTGTAAGCCTTGGTTAAATCTATTTATCCTATTTATTCGTTGCCTTGTTGATATGGAACCTTTAAATATGAAATCGGTCCTGTTCACAATTATTGCTTACTTAATCCTTCAAAGTCTATGAATAATGAGACAAAAATATCTGTGATCATTGTCGAAAGAAGGAATAAAAATAGAGATGAAATACTCTGTCTAGAACAGGCACTTGTAGAACAAATATCCTCATTTCTTCTCCGTTAGCAAATGTAAAAAAACTCTTTTTCCTAAAAAAATTACAAGACTGCAAGTATAAATGTCAGCCAGCCCCAAGGTGATCATCATCTAACTTGAGAAAAAAAAAATATAATTTTTGTGGGAATACGTTGGTTGATGGGAACTGCTTGGCATCTCCCATAGCCAAGCCACAACCTGGACAGAGAGATACTTTTCTGAAACTCAGCATTTCATTATTCAGTCTCTGCCATCTTCATGTGTATAACTGAATTTATCCTTCTTACAAATCAGCCTACTGAGCTAACATTTTAATGCCTATTTCAAAAGAAGGAAACATAAACGAAGACTGATCAAGTGTCTTGCCAGTATTGGAGGAAGAAAGCTTCACACAAGAAAGATGTTGAGGAAACTGCTCTCATTTCACTAGCTTACTGGGAGAAAAATTAGATACAAGTATATCAACTCAGTAGTTCTTTAGGGAAAATTTTTAGCTGAAAATTTTCCGGTAGAGCACATAGGCAGTAATGAAAAATAGCAAAAATTTGGGCTTGAATGAATGATCCTTACAACTATAACACACTGTAAACGAAAGACTAGCTAATGCTATGTCCTGTCTAGCCCTGGTTCCATACATTTTTATATGGTGTGAGGCTTGGTCTGGAAAACTCTCATTTACACACATACTAATACCTGAAACGGAGCCTGAAGGACTGACAAGATTTCACCCAGCAAAGATTATAAACCCTATTATTAGAGATTTCCAAAGAAAAGCAGCCTCAGGTTGAGACAAATGTTTTGTTCTGCTTAAAAGTCCATTTTAGTGATCATCAGAGCACTTTTTTTTTCTTTTGCTTGCAAAAATATGTTGTTTCCTTACAGTGAAGATCCAATACTCAGTGATGAATAAAGTTGCAAAGAGGAGTTACCTTCTTGCTCTGGGCTAAGAATAAGCTGCAGTACGAACAGGCTACACCCATGTGAGAAAGAGAGGAGAGAACCGCTGTAAGCTTCCAAGGAACCTGGTGATTTATTCATCCAGAAAGTCTCCATCCGTGCTCTTCTTCAGCTTGTCTACCCTCATACAGGTCCGAACAATTCTCAGAAGACTAGCATGAAGTAAAATGTAGAGGTCCCTTCTGCGAAAAGGGTTTGGATGTGGGTGCAGGGGATCAGGGGAGAAGGGAAAAAGACAGGTCAAATGACCAAGTGATTCTCAAGATGGAGTCCTTTATCTCACTGAAAGGAAACACACAGGGGCAGTGCTCAGCTTGCTGGGGTCCGAGCTTAGGCTCTTTTCAGACCCATGTTTTTCTAGCAAAGTGAGAAGTCCAGCATACTGCTGGATGTTATACTGAATAACACTGCCCTTCTGGATGTGCCAGTGGGATAGCTCCCACATGGCTCGATTAATATATACAGCTACTTCAATTCAGGCACTGCCCTCTGTAGAAACTGAACCCCAACCACATGCTTGCCTGGAGTGCTCAGGAAGGCTGGCCAGATGCTGGACTAACCTGCAGTGCGCTAACACATCGGTTAATTCTTTCCTCTAGCACCAGCTGGGAACCCTTCTGAAGGCAGGTGCTCTTCAGCTGTGTCTTTTGCTGTAGCTCCTATTGTCTCTATGTTTTTGTAGTGGGTGTTCTCCTGGTTCTTGGGCTGAAATGGCTCAGTGTGCCATCAAAGAAAGGCTGATTCTCTCTCCAGCCTAATCAAAACAGTGCAAATGCTGAAGTAGAACATTTTGTATGTTGAGATACTATGAAGAGACAGTGGTCTGAAGACAAAATAAGACACTTACCAAATCTGCCTTCCTAAGATGGGTCATCTTGCAGTGAGGAATAAAGTCTGCAAGTTCATTTCTTCTTTCTCTAGTGCATCAGGGCATTTCCCTTTTTAAGTGGTCTCTGCTCTTTCTCTTCATGGACACACACATGTTTCCCACCTCTCTGAAAGGAAAGGCAGCAACAGAAGAAAGATTGCAATCATTAAAATCCCACATGCAAAGAGTGCAACACCCAGTACCATCCTGTGAGAGCCTAGCAGGTAGAAATGAGCCTGTCATGAAGCAACTGAATGTTTGAGCCCTCTTCCATTCAGACTGCCGATAAAAGTGAACCCAGGTGGGATAAGGCTGTCAAACAAAAAGGCCAGTCTTTTAACTCAGATATTTAAACCAGATTTAAAATAAACACCCTGCCTGTCTGAATTATTTCAGAAGACAGATGAAGGGAGGACAATGAATAACTGCCTTCTCTCTTTACTTGGCATTAAACTATCTGACACAGGGAACAGTCAGAGGACTAAGCAGATTTGCAACTTGAAGTAAAATGGATTCAGAAGCACCAGGATGCTTTGGAGCTCAATTCCCTTTATAACTCCAGCCTCCTTGGTCAGAGAGAAAAGGAAGGAGACACTCTATGTCCTGCAGTTAAATTAAAGTGGCTTTTCTGTTCTTCAGTCTGCAGCCAGGGATCAAGGATGGGATCTCCTAAGGAGCTGCATATTAAGGATCAGGTGCCAGAGGCTCTGAAAACCTCCACACTGAGACTGTTGGCTTCTCTGAAGCTGGAAGTGTTGAATCTCATGTGACATAAAGCTTAGCATTACTGAAGTGATTAAATGAGCTGCCCAAGGGAGAAACCTTTCAAAGAGGCTCATCCCCTCAGTCGCCCTCACTTTCCCCCTCTCTTGCCACCCCTCAGAACTGGGACTGTCTTTGTGCTCTGCCACAGACCTTTCTGTTACAGCCAAAACCTGTTGCACAGGCAGCTGGCAAACAAAAGTATCCATCCCACTGGTATACAGGTAGATCAGGAGTGTCCTCCCATAAAAAGTATAATGACCTCAAAGCAAACGAGGTGTCTCTTACTACCTATCTTAAACATCACTAGAGTGTGGAATGAAACCAGCTTCACGCTAGACAGCTTCAAGTCAAGACTTGACACTATTGAACCTTACCCAAACAACCAGAAGCACTCAGACTAGTCCATAAAAAATATTACTGACAGTCTCTTTTCTCCTCTAAGCCAAGTGAAAAAAAGCAGTGCCACATGCTTGCCAATGATATATTTTGCAGTGAGTATCATCTCAAAAAACCACAACCATTTCCCAATTAAGAAATGTGGTCTCCAGTGAGGCTTAGCACAGATCTCATGGAGCCACACTCTGTATTAGTACGAGCTGAGCACTGGTCAGGTCTCGTAACAAGCCGATTGCTACACCCAGCAGTGTCTCAGTGCCCCCAAACCAAAATTTGAGCATTAAACTAATTAGCAGTATGCTACTGCTTTTATACATCCCCTGCAAACAGCAGGATAAAAGATAAATAAGTTGTTAGCCTCTCCTAAAGGCTTCCAGACTATTTATTTATAGACTCATTTATAGGTGCCCTTCACAGAAGCATCTGACCTTTTCATAATGATTACTGAACCTCTCCCATAAAGTCTGTGCATAATGAGACAGCATTATGGTGCCCATTTTAAAGAGATCAGAACATGGACTGAAAACAAGTAAATGAAATGGTCTGGTGGTGGATGCAAGCTGTTCCACAGACACATGCCAAACAAAGACGCTATTGCTCTATTACATCTCCTTTAAAAGCCACTCAGACTGGTCTGGTGCTGCTGGAAGAACTTGGCAAGACTATAACAAATTGGCACTGGATCCAGCAATGGCAGTAATAAGGTGCTCATAGACAAGCCACCCCATCAAACACCAGCAGCACCTTCTGATTACTGTTCCTCTTTGTGGAATGGACCTACAATGGCAAACCCACACTTTTGAGGCTGACCTTTGTTGTAGTCTCCTAAGTTGCTCTTGATGCACCACTCACTGTGGGCAAAGGTTTCTTCTGCATGGAAATTAAGGCATATTGGAGAGTCAGAGCAAAGCTTAATTTCAGCCCTTCAAATAAACCCATCACTCACAATATTTACCTTTCATTTCCTATCAGTGAAACAGAGATTGCTGTACTGACATTCGTCCCTAAGTACCAACTGCAAATTTGATTCTTTCCTGCACTACCATTCTGGAAAGTTGCCAGGTGGTTGTTCTCATGTGAAGGTACCATCTTGTCAACAAAACAAATGCAAAGAAGCTACTGCTAGAGCTACATCTGGGTCACAAATAGAACCTCTCTATTTCTAGAGGATTACTGGCTTTAAGCCTGCATCCCAGGCCACTGAGAATCACCTAATGAAACCAAAGATGTGGGAATGGTCACTGACTTTCATTATCAGAGAAGGAGAAACCTAAGATCAGCTGCAAACTAAGTACTGTCACGTCCTAACTTTGTGCTTTTTGCCCCAGAGGCAGTTGACATATCTGCTAAAAAATTCTGCTGGAAATATAAGAAACATAAGGGACCACCCTAAAAACTCCTTCCAGCTTGATGTTTATACCAGAGTACTTTCTGTCCAAATTCTGATTTAAAAAAAACCAACTAACCAAAAAAACCCCAAAAAAACCAAAAAACAAAAATCACAACAAACAAGCCTTTAAGTTTCTCCACTGGGGAAGAACAGAAGCGTAGGCATAACGTGTCTCTCCCCTGAAGGTAATTTGTTATCAAGTCCACGGAAATATCTTGTCTTACTCTTGTCCAATGTTGAAGGAATGCATGTATTTCTCTTGTTGTGCTACCAACAACCTCTTTTCCTATAGACAGGATCATAAAATAGTGGAGATGGGTAAATCTGGCCCATTTCTTTTCACATCAAAACAGCTTCCAGAAGAGCATGAAACATCCCCTCACTCTCATGTCCTAGAGCAGTGTTTGAGGCATTCAGGGATTCAGCAGCAATGATGTTACAGAAACTCACCCAGACAGGAAAGAACAATCCCAGCAAAACACATGAAACGGCTTGAGGGCAAACACTTTTACGAAGGATTTCATGACCTCATGGGAAGCTATTGCTATGTCCCTATACAGTGTGTACAAGTTATTAATGGATAATTATCTTCCTAAGGAAAGAACAAGAAGTGTACAGTTTAAGAAACTGAGAAGATAATTACTTTGGAAGTATGACCAGGTGATCACAAGCACTTTTGAACAGATGCCATCTGAGATAAGCCATGCTTTTCCTAAAAGTGCCAGGCCCTCTCAGGTGCCCCATACAGGCAACATGGCAAACTCATGACAGTGCTGACTGAAACTAGAACCAGAGGGAGGAAAAGAGGAGTGAGTGAGTACTGCAAGTGCCTAGTTTTTCAGGTATATTTGAAGATTCAGGAGGTTGTTTTCCACTCAATCCTTCTTATCACCATAAATAGAATTTCAATTTCAAGGTAAATACTATGTTTAAAACTCAAAATTTCAGTGATTTGTGTCAAAGAAAGTTTTTAACACCCTGGGATTATCTTTTCTGTCAATAAGAACAATCAGAGGTTTTAATTATCTTTTTTTCCCTTTTTTGTCCTGTAAACATAACCCCTGCCCCCATGTTATTCATACAGTTTTGTTCTATATTAAGGTTTTGTACTAATGAACTATTTAGGAGCTGAGATTTCCATCCCAAATGGTAAATGATTTGATTTTACACTGTAGTATTCTAATTGAAACAACTTCTAAGGGCATAACCATACAAGTAACTCCAGACATCTGTACCACATCAACTAAACAAAATTTTCAAGTAGCATCTCAAAAGCTGCATTCAGGACACAACCCTCTTGTTACATTTCAGCCTGGCATCAGTGAGAGAAACAGCAGCATCATGTTGTGTTACATTATATGGTCTCAGTTAAAACAGTGCAGTTCAGAGGTTACCACTCTATAAAGTATTTGTTTTTATTGCCTTGTTCTTTTGATACTTTGAAGAAAGATAAGGGTAAGAGAGGGACATATATAAAGCAATTTTATTGTCTGAGCACTCACTCGGTTACACAAAGATTCAATGCTTGCTTTCAGCTTTTTTATTATTATTTTTTAAATAAGAAAAACCTTGCAGGAGACATAGAAACTGTTATGATTATTTGTCCAACTGACATGATGCCTCTTAGGCTAGTTTCTAGTTTTAAACTATCATTTTGGCAAATAAAGATTAGACTATTTCCAGACAACAGTGGATGTACTAAGCCACCTTGTAATGCCTGCAGAAATAGAGGAATTAATGAAGGAAAAAAATATCTTTGTTATCTAGACCTAGCCACAAGTGTACTCTTGCCAGGATTCTTAATGAATATTTTGCTGCTTTGTGCTTTTTGCTTGATACCTGCCCTCCAACAACTGCAGATTCTGGAAAGACTTTACAATCACAAGAGATTGTGCTGTAACGAGCAATATTTTAACTAAAAGGCAGAGAGTCCCTGCAGACAGATCTAGATTAATTACACAGCTGGGTAATCAATAACAAGGGCAAGTGCCAGATTCTGCATCTGGGATGGGGCAACTCTGGATCTATGTACAGACTGGGGAATGAGATGCTGAAAAGCAGTGCCGTGGAAAGGGACCTGGGGGTCCTGGTCAATGGCAAGTTGAATGTGAGTCAGCAGTGCCCTGGCAGCCAGGAGAGCCAACTGTGTCCTGGAGGGCATCAGGCAAAGCATTGCCAGCTGGTCGAGGGAGGAGATTGTCCTGCTCTGCTCTGCACTGGTGCAGCCTCATCTTGAATATTATGTGCAGTTTGAGGCACTGCAATATAGGAAAGATATAAAGCTATTGGAGAGTGTCCAAAGGAGGGCAACAAAGATGGTGAAGGGCCTTGAGGGGAAGCCATATGAGAAGCACTGACGGTGCTTGTTCTGTTCAGCCTGGAGAAGAGGAGACTGTGGGGAGACCTCACTGCAGTTACAACTTCCTTGTGAGGGGAAGAGGAGGGGCGGACACTGATCTCTTCTCTCTGGTGACCATGTGACAGGACCCAAGGGAATGAACTGAAGTTGTGTCAGGGGCAGTTTAATTTGGATATCAGGAAAAGGTTCTTCACCCAGAGGGTGCATTGGGCACTGGAACAGGCTCCCCAGGGAAGTGGTCACAGCACCAAGCCTGACAGAGTTCAAGAAGCATTTGGACAATTCTCTCAGGCACATGGTATAACTGTTGGGGGTGTCCTGTGGGGGGCCAGGAGTTGGACTTTGATGAACCTAATGGGTCCCTTCCAACTTAAATATTCTACAATTCTGTGATTAAAATCTCAAAAATTTTTTGGTGGGTCTTAAAGGATATTTATTCTGCAAAGAAAGACTTTTAGTTCTTCTAAATCTTTGCTGTTTTTCTTTTACCTTAAAGAGGTAGTGTTATGCTCCAATTGAGAAAAAAGCCTACCTGTGGAAAGTGGTGGGGAAAAGGGGTGAAACAAAGCAAACTCAGCCTTTTTCTACTTACTGGTTTTCCAGTAAAAGCCATAAAACAGCAATAGCTAGTCTCCTGAGCCAAGTAAGTTCAGGCTAAGTCTTTACTGAGTGGAGCTGACCTGAGCTTCTGTTACACAGCAGCACTGTAAGCAGCCCATCTGGAGGTGGACCTGTATATATACCATATCATCTATATGATCTGAATTCACTACACATTGCTAAATTCTATGACCATACCCTGACCTCCATCTCAGCCAGCAACACACAGAGGTGACAAGCCACCTTTGCCTTTCCTTTGAGGGATGTGCTCCTGCTCTTTTTCTCCAAGGGGGTAGCTGTAAGAGCTGGGGACACCCAGGCTCGCTGTGGGAAATATGGACCTGTGTTGCACCAAAAGGGTAGGCTGAGAAACTGGTGATGGCACAGTGTAAGACACACACACCTTGTGTTCAATTCACAGGACTTAAAGGGGGTGAAGAAAGCTTCAGCTGGGGTCCCATAGCACAACATCGGACCCAGCCCTCCAACCCAGGCTTGATAACCTGCAGTTAACCCTTGTTAAAAGGTTGAGTGAAAAGTCCCAGACTCCAGCGAAGTCCTGCTACGTCTATTCTTAAGTTTTAAGCAGCATTTAAGTGGTCAAAAAGGTTTGTTCTAGACCCTATATTTCACCCGTGCCAGAGCAGTACAGTATTTCTTGCTTATATGAGCATTTCTGTGTGATTGACTTTGGGTAGCAGAGAGCTGAAGTCTTGCCAGACCTGTTTCATTCTGACATTTATTTGTGCAATGAAATCCAAGGATCTTTTCTTTTCTCTTTTTTTTCCCCCTATGTACTTCACTCAGTACTCTCTCTGTGACATTGAAATCCATCACACTGCTGGCCCTGGTGTACCCATTAGATCGTACGTGCCAGCAATGTTAGAACTTTGTGATGGAGGAAAGACAGCAGTAAGAAAAAAAATATATGTGGCTGGAGGAAGTAAATTTTAATTTCTTCCCAAGCTTTTTCTGATTTAGGGTAAGATTCTCCTGCCCTTAATCATGCTGTGATACACTAACCTCCCTCTCAAGGAGGAGGCAATGAATAAATGCCATGCAGCCAAAGGCACTTCTCCTCCCATTCATTCAAGCACTGCACAGGACGCCCAAAGCAGCCTTTACTAGCATTAACCTGCCCATCAGAGAGAAATGTCCACAAAAAGAGCCATTTCCTCAATTAAAGAAAATTAGAGGGACAATTAGTGAGAAGTGGCTCTTTCCTGCTCCTGATTACTGACAGACACACAAAGCTGTGCAGCTCCAGGGTCTGGAACAGAAGCCAAGTAGTTCTCTAAGATTTCCCATACAAGCTCCTGCACTTTTTACTGTGTGTCCCCTCCTCCACCCCACTAGAATAATGGGTTAAAGTGGAGTACTTGTGGCTGATGCCTGTAATTTCAGAGCTCTCCCGCAATGGCTGATGAGTACCTAGTGGAACGAGCCTTTCTCCCTTATGAAGGAGAAAGGTCACCTGAAGGACAACGCAGAAATCTCCCCATCACTACCTGCGTGCCACTGGAGACAGAAGAACCATCAGCTCCACTGTCAAAAGTCCTATTAGTTTTCAGCAGTTGCTTGGCTTGCTTACAAAATGCCATACAGGAAGGCAATCCATACAGCCAGAGTTTGAGCATACGGTGGGAATCCAGCATTGCCAAGACTATGTTCTCTCAAATGTACAGCAACATGGAGGCAGGAGGAGCAGTATTGACATTTAGGGGCAGATATGCAATGATGGCTCACTTAAGCTGTGTGAGGTTAGTGGCTCTACTGCTAATTTATCTGAGGCCTTTCACATGCAGTTCTAGGTGATTGGTGTTCAATTTGGCTTGAACTTCATTCCCAGTCAATGGTCCAAAATAATAGCAAACTGAAATAGCTGAGAGCAAGTGCTCATTTTCATTGCCACTCTGTGATGTGAGCACCATTAGCATTCCTGGGTTCAGCACTGCAAATACACATGCATGTGTCAAATGACACTGGGTAACTATAGTGCTGCTCCAGAGTTCAGTTCTGTTATTTCCAGTTAATGACAACTGGTCCTAATGACACCCAAATCTCCACCCGCCTTGGGGCTGCAGAAAAGTCAGGCCATGACCGGGGAAAGATACAGCATTGTTTTAGCTAGAATAGAGTTACTCAAGCTTGGTCTGTAGTCACCGTCAAATGAAGGGTCTCTTCAGTACCAAGGGATGTCTGCTGTCCACTGGAGTCATGGTGCTTGAATTCAGGCAGTATCAGCAGAGACAAACATAACAAAATATGGGGGGATGGAGGAAGGGGGGCAAGAGTTAAATGGAGCAAGAAGGCTCAAAACAGATAAATGAAATTTATCTGGAGTAACAAGTTAATGAGGCAGAAGAGAGAGGAGAAAAAATACAAAGTACAAAGTAAGCTGCAATGGGGTCCAAAGAAAAAGGAAGAAATGGAAGAAGGTTGGGAAGCACTGAAAAGGCTGAGACATATGTGAAAAGAAACAAAAGAGAAAATTTAGAAAAAAATGCATACCATGAAACCATATCTCTGATTACTGCCCTCTCCCTTCCTGAAACCTATCTCAGGTTTTGCATGCAGCTCTGTTACCATGGCCTTGCATTTAGGCTGTTATTCTAAATTAAACACAAAAAGTCACAAAAGCGACAAGGCACATTCAAAATATTGTGTATTAATATATCCCATTCAGGGCAAAACACACCTCATTGTTCTTGTCTGTTGCCACTAAGAACAAGGTGCAGCATGCACAGTTTTCTGAGCACGTGGCATTTTGCAGAACCAAACAATGGATCTCTTTGCCCCTCGCTGTGTTGAGCAGTGCTCCCTCCAGATAGCAGAGCCTGATGATGCTACCCTCCTTTTCAAGCAACTACTGCTCTTATCTACAAAGGTAGAGTTCCAAACACCAGTCCTCACCTTCCCAAGTAGCTTTTATTAACCTTGTCCCATTTGCAAAGTTTTCTCTGAAAAAAAAAGATGTGATGGAGAGTAACTAAAAGGCAGTTTTTGAGCCCTACTTTATTATGGCACTCTGTTGAGAGAAAAAACTCAGCATGCAGCTCTTCCTTCAGCTGTGGTGTTTATAGAATTGCTCGTCCTTGTACAATCTCTTCTTGTCTTTCACTGAGCTTAAAGACCATCTTTCCTTACTGACAGAGACTCTCTCCTATACTTGGATAGACAAAACTTGTAAGAATTGACATACTCGTCAGATTTGTTCAGATTAAGAATTACTGGTAAGAAAAAAATCTGGAAGAGGATTACTACATACACTCTATTTCCATTGGAAACCAAGCTAAAAGCATTATAGATAGGCTTAGAAAACAGTTACACCCATTAATCTTTGATTGACCTTCCTGATGCTATCAAAATTGAGAGCAGTGAACCATGTGTTTCCCATTTGATTTGTTGTGTTCTTGTTCAATAGGTTAAAATCTAGTACATGTCTTGAAAGACAACTGTTTGACTGGGGCAAACAGAAACTGTCTGCTTAATGATGCTGTTCCACACTACCTGTAAGTGCTTGCCATCTCCCAATGGCAGAGGAGCTGCCAGCTCCAAAGGGTCACAGCTTAGTGACACAAGTCTGACTTGCAGAACAGGAGTTGTCACCATTGCAAAACAACTTCCTGCCTCCATTAGCATCTCATGTCATTAATAAGGCTAATGAACATTTGCCTAAGTCAGGTTCAGAAAGTCGGGGAAGAGTTTAAGGCACTTTCAAACACTAAGTGCTTCTTGCACCTCACCAAATTTCTGCACATATGATAATTCTGACCTCTGAAATAACAGACTGTAAATACAAGAATCTGGGGTAGACTGAAGGGCTGAAGCTAGACAAGTCAAATACACTGTGCCAGAAACCACTCCTGCACACAGGAGCCTGACAGTCGGCTGTGCTACATCTGCTGATCAGCTCCAGCACGCTGCTGCCTCTGCCAACAAAGCATTTCCCAAATTCTGCCATTAGCACAACCCAGGAACTATGTCTAATAGGCAGTTTCCATGTGGGTATGCAGCTCAGCTGAAGAAGTTTAACAGTATGGACAAGGTCAAGTCCTGCCAGCTGGCCTGAGAACCAAAACCTGCTCTCTGCTACTGTTTAATCTACTGCCGCAGATGTTGCCCACAGATGATGGGAGCTCTGACAGCGCTCACTTCCTCTCATGCCATCCACCATTTACTTTCTCCAACTTTAAACCTTGAAAAGCTGTCCCATTCTTTAAGGATCACCATCCTATACTGTCCTATCCTTATAACATGTACATAAAGCCACCCCAAAACACAACTGTAACTGAAAAATTAATCTCCATAGATGGTAGTTACCAATCTTTTCTGAATTCCTCCATTTCCAAAGAGGTGGCAAACATTTTACAGAGATGCTGATGTTTTGTCTCGTATTGTGTTCTAGATGCCTCTATATTGCTGTATTTTAACCTGTTTTGCACACACAGAGGAAGGTTTGCTAGTTTATGGTCCAAAGGGGTAACTGCACAATCTGATGTAGACACCACTGGCTATTGCTTACAGAGGACTCTAAGCAGACAGTAATCATAACGAACAGTAGGTCAAATATTTTGGTATGTTTAACCTCCATTCCCACTGCAAATAAAATTCAGGTTCATGGCCTCCTGAGGAACCTGAATGTACACAAGTCTATGGAACCCAATGAGATGCATCCCAGAGTCCTGAGGGAATTGGCTGATGTAGTTACCAACCCACTCTCCATGATATTTGAAAAGTCATGACAGCCAGATCAAGTCTCAGACGACTGGAAAAAGGGAAACGTACCCATCTTTAAAAAGGATAGAAAGGAGGGTTCTGGGAACTACTGACCTGTCAACCTCACCTCTGTGCCTGGGAAGATCATGGAACAGGTCCTCAAGAAGCTGTGCTAAGATGCATGGAAGTCAAGAAGGTGATTTGGCGCAGTCATCGTGGCTTCACCAAGGGCAAGTCCTTCCTGACCAACCTAGTAGTCTTCTGTGATGGAGTGACTCCATCAGTGGACAAGGGCAGAACTATTTGCTCCACTGGAAAATAGCATACTATTATCAGAGAATCATGAAATAATTTGGGTTGGAAGAGAACTTTAAAAGCATCTTGTCCAACCTCCCTTCAATGAGCAGGGATATCTTCAAATAGACCAGGTTGCTCAGAGCCCTGTCCAAACCTGACCTTGAATTTTTCCAGGGATGGGGCATCTACCACATCTCTGGGCAATCTGTACCAGTGGTTCACCACCCCCACCATAAAAAATATTGTCCTTACTCCCAATCTACCCTCTTTTAGTGTATAATTTTTAGCTTTTGTCCTATTACTACACGCCCTTCTAAAAAGTTTGTCCCCATCTTTCTTAAAGCCCCCTTTATGTACTGAAAAAGCTGCTGTAAGGCCTCCCCAGAGCCTTCTCTTCTCCAACCTGAACAGTCCCATCTCTCTCAGACTGTCTGCATAGGAGTGGTGCTCCAGCTCTCTGATTATTTCGTGTGCCTCCTCTGGACCCACTTCAACAGATCAATGTCCTTCCTGTACTGAGGACTTCAGAGCTGAATGAAATTGTCTAGGCACGATCTCACAAGAAGGGCAGAATCACCTCCCTCACCCTGCTGGCCATGCAGCTTTTGGTGCAGCCCAGGACACGACTGGCTTTCTGGGCTGCAAGTGCACATTGCTGGGTCAATTCCAACCTCTCATCCACCAGCACCCTAAAGTCCTTCTTTGCAGGGCTGCTCTCAATCTGTTGATCCCCCAGCCTTTACTGATACTACAGGTATTTCTTAGGAACACGGATTAAGTAGAATGACATGAATGCTGAGGATGTTCCCACAAACCTCTCAAGTCTTTTATAAAATGGCATTTAGCTTTTTTTCTTTTTTTTAAAAAAAGGCTCTTTCAGAAGAAATTCTATGATGCATCCATAAGTGAATGCCTGATTTCATAGTTCACTCGAATGTATTACTTCATAGTTATTACATTGTAATAGGTGGTATATAATATTATTTTAAGATGTTTTCTCTTGTTTTTTATAATCGCTTCTGAAGGCAAGTCATTATTCAATGAGGAATAATGTCATTGAAAATTTGCACTCCTGCATAGTTCCACTCTGTTGGCTGGATTCACTGATCTCTAATAAAATGTACGTTTTCTTATTATCATGATGCTGCTGTACAGTGTTACTTCACTGCAATCAGGGGTGTCATTTTGGTCAGACACTGGATCTCACTCTCTTGACATCTGACTGCCTTTTTCCTAGGAGCTTAATTACTTCTGTGCACTCTTGAGTTAAATTTGGTTAAAATTGGCAAAAGAATTCTATAATTATATATCCAAGGAGGTAAACTGCAGAAAAGGATAGTTGAAGGTGCCTCAGCTCATTTCTTCAAGAAATTTTCAGAAAGCAACGGGGGATGGTCACTCTTTAATCTCACAACAGCTTATGCATTGCACAAGCTCCTTACCATGACACCAGGAGCCCTGCACGTCTCTTGGCTGTGTCAAGGTCACTCTGTGTGTACAAACAACCATATCCAAGACTTACAGTGGTTTTCAGAATCACTGATTTTTAAGTACATCTACAGCATGAACTGGCTAGATTTTGTAAACACCACTCATAAAAACTCCACCTTCTAGCTGAAGAATCCATGTGGCCCAAAAAACATGAGAAAAAGCAGATGTTATGAGATATAAGGGAGGACTTTGCAGTGTTCTTATCTCCAGCTGAGGTCAAGTGACAAAGTGTTGACATATCGAGCATTTTTAGAGCTGAGAGATCATTTCCCAGCTAGCTTTACTGTTTTTCAAAATTAGTCTTGTTTATCCTGGTGCTAACATGAGGTGTGAAAATGAGATATGTACTTATCCAATCTCAGTGATCAGGCTTGTCAGCCTGTACTCCATGCTAACCCAGTAAACTTGGCAGGCTGCAAATCTGTCTTACCAATTTCTAATAGTAAACCTTGCCCACAGTATTATAATACCAGTTCAGCAATCAGAGAAAAAGAGTATTCTCTGGGTCCTAAAAGACGGAAGGGTTCTTGGATTTTGTCTCCCAAAGGGAAAAATAGACAGATAGACTGCTGTTCAGGTCACCACATAAACTGCCCTTCCAAAAAAATTCTGCAAGAGCAAATGTATAGAAACTTTACAGAACAAAATTACTTCTGTTGGCTCTTCAGTCTGAGCCATGGCCCTATTTCAACGCTGATAGACCACAGGAGAGCTAGATGCTCCTGAACTGTTTTGGCATTAAAGATGAATAGCCAAGCTCCACATAAGAGTGTTTTCACAGCTCACCCAGGTTGGCAGCTGGGCCTCGGTAAAATGCCAAAGCATAAAAACTTGGCTCAAGCCACCTGCCCAATCCAAAATTCAAAGAGTGGAACTAGCCTAGGCAATCAGAGAGAAGCTTATCTCCAGGCAAAGGCTGGGTGCTGTATTCTTCCAGCAAAAAGAAAACCAGCATTGTGAGCAGAGTATCTCTAACAGTATTAATTTATGGAGGAAAGAACTCTACATCATCACCTTTAGAAAGAAAGACAGGTCTGAAGCACCAAGTTTCACATTTTTTTTCAGAGATTCAGCACACAGCAGTTGCTCTTGATCATAATGACATGAAGAAGATGGGATTTCTCCAGCTCTGTCACAACAGCACGGATCATTGACGATTCCTGTGGCCAAGCACGATTTTTCTATTTGAACATTTCTAAAGATTTTTGTCCCCTCACTATCCCTCCTGCAAAAATACATGTATCAGTGCTGCTGAATTCATTTACATTCAAGATCCTAAGAAGTTTAAAAGAGTCAATGTTAACATTTTGCAGAATTAAAACCCAACATAAATAAGTAGACTCAAATTTTCTTTACTCTGGGTGTGGGAGAAAATGGAACATTTTTAAACCTGACCAAAAATTCAAGCGTACATATTATCTATGAAGCACTTGACTAATATAGCATGTGGGAGGTACACAGAAGAGACAGACAGAGAAGTGGGTAGGATGGGATTCTCATGCTGTTCCTCAAGCCTTACAGAGATCAAACAAAAAACAGGTCCAGAGAAGACAAATCCTGAAGGTCAGCTGAAGCACTAAAGTCTGTTTTGTTTGCTGCTTGGAACACTTTCAGTGACCAGGGGAACACCTGATTTAATGGTCTCTGTTCCTCTATGTCCCATCCAGGGACTACCGAGCCCAGTAATGCCATGCTGACAACCCCAAACTCCCAGGGCACTGTAGCTTTCTTCATCTTCTAAAGTCAAAGAGAGAGAAATATGCTATGCTAGGTTAGAGCAGTAGTCTAAGTAATACTAAAACAGCAGACATCTTTGAGTTTTTTTAATTTCACTGGTGTCTTTTGTATCATAAGAAAAGGATAAGCAACCTCAATCTCAACAGTAATGCATATGTAACCTATTTGCTCCCTCCCTCCTTTCCTAGTAATTTTGAAAGTCTTTTTTTCTAAATATTTTCTATTTCTTCCATTTAGGCAAGGCTGCAGAAACCCCACGGCAGGAAAGACAAGTTGCAGTGGGCAACCTGTGCCTCACTGCAAACATCAGATGACAGGGAACAGCAGCTAGACTATAAGAAAAGGCCATGAGATTTCCACTCATATCCTAGGACATTCAGTGAAGGACCATCTTCCAAGAGGATGAACTCAGTATCCTCCTCTGCACAGGAGGGCAGGCTGTAGCAGATGAGCCCTGTGCAGCCACAGTGATGCCTGTAGCCTGCAGCAAAGCAGAAACTCATGTACATGCATTGATCCATGTGTAATTTCTGCCTGGTTACTTCCACTGAGAACCTGATTCAGTTCTATTTGGCACTAGCACATCACCCTGAAAAGCTCTGGGTAGAAAGGAAAGTCTTTGCAGCAGTGAGACACTGCCTAATTGGATGTCTCTTCATGTGCACTTTGCTTCATTTTATTAAGTAACACTAATGTTAAAGCCCAGACATTGCACCTCAGCATATCTAACTCCTCCTATGGAAAGGCTTGTGGCAGAGCCCCAAGAAGGTGTATCACCTTCTTGCTAATGGAGAAAATCCAT
This sequence comes from Lepidothrix coronata, assembly GCF_001604755.1. Taxonomy (NCBI): domain Eukaryota; kingdom Metazoa; phylum Chordata; class Aves; order Passeriformes; family Pipridae; genus Lepidothrix; species Lepidothrix coronata. The sequence goes on along the minus strand of NW_016690342.1, from coordinate 1,808,348 downwards.
CATCCAAAGTAATTTAAACCATTCAGGATAGTCAAGTTCATCAAGACAGCCATGACTGTGACTAAGACTACAGCTAAGGCAACTGCATTCAAAGCCTTTTTGCATTTTTTGCTAAGAGAGAGGCAGAGCTCCTGTCTCTCTCTAAGGCTTGAGACTCAGGTCATGGTATCTGATTAAGGCACTTCAAGCAAGGTGTCTGAGACTGAACTGGATAGGCAATGCTCTCTGATTTCAGAATGTGTGTTCATCAGCCTGCAGTGATGCCTAGAAAGGAGCTGGAAATTGTATGGCCAGTGACAGTGCTTACACTGACCTTATTGCTGCAGCTGTGGCTCTGCTTTTGTGTACGTCACTGGAGTTTGGCCCTACAGTTACACAGAGCAATATGAATCACAGAGCAATAATTTCGTAGTTTCCATCAATAAGTAACATCAGTCAGCATGCTAGACACTGCTAAGAATAGTCGCAGTTTATCTCTGGTTGAGCAGGATACAGATGCTTCAGGCTTCTTTCTCCTCTTGCATGCCTCCTCCAAAAACAGAGAGCAACTAATGGACAACACTGTTTAAAGTCGTGGGGATCAGCTCCCTTAGCAGCAGCTGTTCTGATTTTCTGTCTCCTCATGTGTTTTTTCTAAAAGGTCAGGCAATTACTCAGGACTGAAAAATCTGTGTCAAAGCAATCAGTAGTGGCATCTCGTTGACTTCAGAGAAATTGCAGCAGGAATTAATCTGACTTCACAATTCTTCCTTTCCCTGTAACAAATGAAATAACCTAGCTAGATCCTGCCTGTAGGCAGCACCAAGCAAGATCCCACTTCAACCACAACTGTGGGGCTTGATCCCTCTAAAATGCCATTTTTCTTACAGAACCCTCCCACACCCAGCAGCTAATTTGAGCAGTTGGACTAAAGCAGACAGGCACTGAGATGTCCCCCATATCTCAGCCAAGGGATGCAAGGAAAGAACCAACGGGATCCTTGTCCATTCTCCTCCTTCCCTGTCCACAGGCTGGCATGAACAAATAGGGTTGGTGCTGGAATTAGGGTCAGAAGCAAAAAAATACAAACACAAGGAAAGTTTTCTTTCTGAACTTGTGAAAATACAAATAGTTCACCCTGCTGTCTAGGCTATGTATGGGGAAGGATTTTAGCAAAGACCTTTGAAACACAACGAAATAGATATTTATCCTTCCTCTAAATGCTACTTCATTTTTGCACTTTCTTCTCCCCAGAGCTCCTTATAGTCTCACCAAAACCAGTCTGCTGAAAGAAAAGGAAGGACAGAAAAGGAATTGTAGTGATAGATGTTACTTTGGCAAATAAGCCACCAAAAAAAGTGTGAAGAAAAATATTTTCTCCTGAAGCAGGGGGCCATGTTCATCATTTACCTCATGTGTTTACCCTTGGGCTATCACTATATTAGCCACATTTCCTGAGTGAGCTGGAGCACCTGGTAACTATAGTAACCACATTTTCATATCTGCCCATAAATTCCCTCAGTTCTAATTAGGGTACCCATTTATAACAGCAATAACAACACAGGAGAAACAATGGCAGACTTAGCTCAGATGCAGTCATCTCTGTTTCTCTCATGCCACAGAAATAACCCATATCTGAACAATTCTTATACCCTAAGATGTCACTTATGGCACAAAGCCTAGTTACTTGCCATGCCAACCACTTTTTATCCATCTGCTATGTTGTACGTACCTTCTTTCTTTCTAAAAAGTCTGTTCATCAGCCTTCCGGTCCAAACAAAAGTCAATAAGCTTCACATCAGGCTGTTTCTCTTGATAGAAGAAAGATTTCACATCTAGCCTACAACAAAATCCCATTCACAGCACTATTGCAGATTTTACAAAGAGTAAGTAGATGCTATTAACAAGCAGAAAGGCTAAGTAGTTCAGTTTACAAATTTGCCTATGCAATCCATATAGTTTTGAAGAGAGGACAAACCATGTCATCCAAAACAAATGATAGGTAAATGATGAAGCAGCAATGTGAAAGAAATCAAGACCAAGTAATAAACAATTGCAAAGTTCAATGGCTCAGTGTATTTCACCACAAATTATTTCCTTCTCTATGAAACAATAAAGCTTAGTGAACAATTTGAAGCCTGCTGACATGATTTAAAAAGATGGATGGGCTGGTAGGTAGTCAAGAGTGTTTGCTTTATTGTTCACAGAGTTGCAGCTCAGAAGTACATTTGTTTTGGAGTCTGTGTGAATTATTGTCAAAAAAGTGACAAATCTCTTTCTCAGTTTAGGCTACCCTGTGCAGGCCTTACATGAATTTCTTTTGGCAGAAGAAAAAAGACATCACATCTATGTATTGGCACAGATAAGACAACAAACCTGTCTCTGCAGAGGCCAAGAGAGCAGCGCTGCTCTGGCTTCAGGTTTTGGCGAATTTGTTGCCACTAGAAAATTTTCTCTTGTTAGAAAAGCATGCCAATTATTATAACTTATCCATGACTATCAACGAGATTATCTTCTCGTGAACCTTCATCCACTTTTCCTCTACATCTCCTGAAGGCTGAGGGAACTGGGTAAGAAAACATACTGGAGCTTTTGCCTGTGCTGTTGGTGATTTCCAGTGTGGAATATTAAATACCAGTTACCCTGCTTGCCTTGCCAGCCCTCATGTGGGGAAAAAAATGCCAAGCCCAGTGGTGATATCATATAAATAGGTGTTAGTCCAAGCTACAATGGCATGACAGCTGACTTTAGCCAGGCATGTGGAGACCAGACAATCCACAGGAGACAGAAAGGCTGCCACTTTGCATGAGAAAATATCCACCTTCCCACTACCAACACAAAAATTAAGGGGAATGTTCAGGCTTACTGAATGGAAAAACAAAAGGTATTTCACTGAATTTTTTACTTTGGGATCCACTGGCATAATCAGGGATGCTGCGGCAACGCTCCACAGAGCTTCCCCATTCCTTTGTACTCTGTTTTTATACCAAGAACCCACCGAGAGAAACAACCCCTCCTTGGCCCAGTGAAGTGACACCTGCCACTTGTGAAAGCCAGTGTGTGTTCCTCTCCCCTGACTTCCCAGTGAAGGCTCAAAGCACCCTGGGCAGAGATGGGTGAGCCATCCTCAGACTGTGGCTGTAAAAAGCAGGTAGGGTTTGTTCATTGCCTTCTATTCTATAGGTTTGTCTGTTCTTTGCACTAAGTAATAAGAGCTTTCAAAGTGAACAGTGCTGTGATGAGAAAATGTAAACTTTAGTGAATTGCCAAAAAAGGTTCCAGCTATTTGCCAATTTAGTCATCAAGCACCATTTAGAAGTGTGGATAGAAAATATATTGATGATCAAATTCTAATATAACCACAAAAACTGATTTAAGATGCTGCCAAACATGAAGCACAGTAACAGTCAATACCATCTATATGTATTTTCATTTAATAAGTGAAAAGTAATTTTTGTCACTTCCAGACTAGATTAATTTTTGACACTTCCTTCAGCTCATGAGATGCTGTTTGGCACTTGGGTGGAGAGTCCCCTGTTGCAAGTTGTGCCACTCATTACTGTACCCGCGTTTCTCCATCAATTTCTTATTTATTCAGGCTATGCTCTGTTAAGAGAGATGGGTATTTGCAGGATGCATGATGCATAATGAGTCTCCAGTCTCTATGGAAGCCTCTAAAACTGCCCATCTTATTTTGCTTAGTGGCTCTTCCCATTTTTATCAAGAGGGAACACTCTCAAACTGTCAAAATCTTTTCAAATGACCCCACCGTAATCACTGTAGCCTAGAGTACTTCTTGGCTTGTTAAATATTAAAATAGAATGTGAAAAACATGTTTTATTTGATTTTAATAGTTAAGGAAAGCAAGTTTTTGACAGGAAAATAATAGGTCTGAAAATAAGGAAAAGAACTAATTAAAAATAAGATTAAATAAATGGTTTCTATGTGATCTCTTGAGCTAGTTTCATTTCAAAGACATGCTTTACCTGGCATAATGTGTGGTTTGCAAGACCCCCATGTAAGGTTAAGCATTCCTTGGTAGTTGCCTGGAAACGATGCCAATGACAGTTTGTTCTCATTAAGGGCAAATAATGCAGAAAGGCTGTTACAATTGTACTTCTGAACACTTAAATAAATTCATTTTGGACATGCTTTTTCCCTCTAAAGATGCAAGTTCTGAAATCTTACCAGAAGCGTTGGCACAAAATAGATTCCAACTTAAATAGATGAGTATGCACATAAATTAATTTGAAATTACCAGTATTACTATTATTATTTTTTTAGCCAAATTAGTGCTGAGCAGAATACAATTGTCTTGGTTTTAGACTGGTTTTGCACTGGCTTCTTTTTTTCTTTCTGTTCTGTACTGTGTGAAACTCAGCCCTCTTTAATAAGGCCCTCTGAAAAGTAGGAGAGACAACTTTCAAAGCTGCTGCTTGGGAAATCAGCAAGAAGAGCAGAAATCAACCCCAAAATCACTACCATTCTTAGAAAGGAAAGCCCACAAGTTTAGTTCTTGCTTCACGGTTCATTAAAACCACATTGCTGCCCTGGGCCCCAATCAATGATTCCTGTGCTCACCTGGAGGCACACTTCAGGTTCACAGCTACCCAGGCAGGGCAAAACCAATCTGCACAAATGTGACTGTTTAGGTGTCTGTGGGGACACCATGACTCCTTTAACTTTGTCAGTTAGCAAAGTTGTGGCCCCAGGCCAGCTCCCTCTGCTTTCCATCAAACCTTTCCTTTACAACCAGGTGATACTGTGGTCAATCATGGGAAGCACAGACCAACCAAAGCACCTTCTTTACAGAAATCAATGATGACCTGAGGCATCACCACTGCAATTAGAAGAGCTTTGCCTAGTTCGAACTGTTCGAAAATGAAAAGAAAAACCAGTTCATTTAAGACTGGGAGGAGAGCATCTATTCTTTTGCCATTCCAGCCAAATATTTTGTCATGGCAATGAGCGGGCGAAGAGATGGACATATTTATGATATTTATGTGCCACAGCCGACAATCTTGCATGCTCATTTTACATTTTATCTGCAGCTTGTCTGTTACGTCGTATTTGCCTTAGTTTCATATAATCGATTTTGAATGGATCTAATGGAGGAGGGGACTGCAGTGTTACAAGTGGCAGACATTTTATTGTGGCCAGAGTCAGAAAGAAAATCCAGAGAGCTATAGACACTCACTGGAAAGCATCAGTATATTTAGTACCTATACTAAATTTAGCACTATATTTAGCGAAGTTCATTCCATCACATGAAATTTTCTTCTTTTTTTTTTTTTTTTTTTTTTTTACATGAGAGATACAACAGGTTGGGAGGAGCAACTAAGTAAGAATAAGAGAGGAGGGGAAAAGCAGATCATCTGGAGTTAACTTTTGCAGGGTTTTTTGTTTGGTTTTGTTGTTGCCTTTTTTTCAAAGAGAAAACCACACACATGATGATAAAAGATGATAAACAACAGGGAACCACCTTCCTGCATGGAAAGAGTTGCATGAAGTTGCCATGAATACATGCTAGTTATCTGCCCTTCTGCAAAAAAGGGAGAATTTATCTATTTTATTTCCTAAAACAAGATAAACTCCACTTCATGGAGAAGCCTACAAACACCTGGATGAGCCAGCCAGCCAGATAGATATGACCAGACAAGAAGCAGATTTTATAAACAACTAAAGAAGTTTGCCATCTGGCAATGCTGGGCAGAGGAGATGAGGGCAAACTCCATCCCATTAAGGGAAATTAAGACAAAGGCCCATGCCAGACAGTGAAGGATGCGTGAAAGATAATCACTGGCAGCAACACTTTCCACAGAGTTGTTTCTCTTCTCCACCGCTGCACTGTCAGTTTACAACTGAACAAACAGGAACTGCTGAAAGAGAGAACGGAAGATATTTAACCTGTCCTTGGAAACTGTGTGTTTCCAAAAAACACAGAGCATAAGGGGAAATATCTGGAAGAAAGCATAGTTTATCTTGATTGATAATGACTGTTTAATGGCTAAAATTTGTACTCCAGCTCAGATGTTCTGAAGAGGACTGCAGAACTGAAGCTCAATCAGAGATGTACATACAGAAACTTTGTGGAAATGAGCCACCACATACAGCAAATTGGCTCATGTTTGTGGCTTCTTAGGCTGCTGGAACAAACATTTGTCAGCATAGGAAGCTTGGATTATTAACAGAAAATAATATTAGATGTCAATTTATCTTCTTTCCCCCAGTGACCACTGGAAATCGGAATATATTTCCAAGCCCAATTCCATGCATGCTTGTCAGATCGCTATAAGGAAGATTTTTCACACAGCATAGAATATGAGACTTTTTCAAAATAGTCATTGGCTACTCACAATGTGTTGCACCTAAGTTGCATCTGTCTTGCCTGTCTGTATCTCTTCTCTCTAACTAAAAGACTTAAACTTACTAAACAAAAAAATAGCAAGAAAGTAATAAACACCATTTTCTCATGACAGTAACCCCTCCTTATTAAGTGAGGTAATTCTAGTCTTCTCATTGCAATGGTAGTTTTCTATTCTAAATTCTAGCCTCATGCAAAGACGTGACACAAAGTCTTGCTAAGATTTGAACCTGCATCATCTCACACTTGACTGCCTGCCAAAAAGAAAAGTTTTACATGTGGCAAGTAAAAAACAGCCTCAGGTGTAGGCAAAAGGAATTGCAATTGAACTGCAGTGAGATGTGGTGGTGCATCGTGTCCCCCCCCCACCTCCAGATTGCACTGTGATCTAATGCTTGTACACATGTAAATGCCATTTTGCGGCATTAGACCCCCTTCAATGAGAATACTTTAATACCTTGTCTGAGACAAGTAGAACAACCCACTCAAAGAAAAGAGTTCCTTTGCCAATTTGAAAGGCGTTCTAATTGTAAATTAAAACTGTAGGACTGACTGAGAAAAAAATTGAAGAAGGACATGTCCATAATTCTTTTAAATCCGTTTTGTCACCTGATTTTCCTCTGGCTCGTTCTACCCAGAGACAAATGTATCAACAGCAAGGAACTTAATCTGGCCACCTATGAGTGCTTTTATCCCAGTGTATCACCATGGCCTGCAATCATTTTCTTTACACACATGAAAAAGAGACTTTTACACAAAGTAACTAACACACGGCCCCTTCCCCAAATATAAAGTCATAAGGCAGATGGATGGACATATGTACAACTGCTGCTAACTGCTAATGGAGCCATTTGCACTCAACAACATGACGCTGGTTTGGGATATTTTCTGGAAGAATTAATTTTTATAAATAAAACCTTGGCATCCTAAGACTGATTTAATCCTGCTTTCATGAAACCTTCGTGAAACATTTAAAGGGACACTGACATCATTCTGCTTTCATCCCTCTCTGCTGAAGTTTCAAGAATATCCTTTCCTCTCATCACAAGAACCACTTTACTGGTATGAAAATTTGCTATATGACACTGAACTTCAAAACCCACTTTCCTTTAAGTTCCATCTTTTTAACTCAGAGAAACAGATTCCTGCTGGAGGTATTTAGGTTTAACTCAAGAAAATTCTTACATTGGCCAAAATCAAATGGAGATGGCACAAGAGCAAATGAGAAAATACAATGAAAGTCTACAAGACTAGAAGTCTTCTTCCAAAATATATGTCTCCATATCAGGAATGAATATGAGTAGATACCCATTCATGTATTTTTTTGAGGTCCATCGCTATGGACATCAAAGTTTTCCTTATGTGGAATTCAGAGCTTCAGTAACAGCAACTAAATCCCCATTATGGAATGAAAGACCACTGAACTAAGCAGGTGGTGAAGTGGTGCTGCAAGAAAACAAACAGGGTCCTCTCCTATTTAGAGCATTCAATTGGGCAGACAGTTTCTGATTTTAGGTGATGCTGATGAGGTCTTTCCCAAGGGGTTACCTGTAATAAAGAAGGTAGGCTAAGTCTGTCAATGCATTAACAACCTTCATAGTTGTCTTTATCTTTTGCAAAGACTTCTCTTTAAGGGAATGATTATATCATTGTATACTGTTCATATATTCATTCAAAAGCACTAAGAGCTTTTTTACAAGCTTCCATGTAAATACCTATAGCCAGATTGTTCTTGAAGAAAGAGCAAAAGAGTTTATTTTTAAAAGTCACTCTTTCATATAGAGTTTTTTTCAACTCAAAATGAGTTGATTTACAAAATTTACAGTAAAGCTTTAACTTATTTTTTCCATCCTTGGCTTTTTTAATAGATTGTTTACTTCTCCCAGGTGAAGCCAGTATATAGCTACAGGGGGGGAAAAAAGTGCACAAGGAAAAGACTCTTTCAGTCATTAGCACTTTTTCATTGGCAACTCTCTCTGTTTTCATCTGTGAGTTTTCTAAGGTAATGGAAAATCTCAAACCATGTGCTGAAGTAATAATTTCATGATAAAACTAATCTTTCCAATAAACAGCTCTCTGAAACACTCTACTTTTCATTTTCAAAGAGCCAGAAGGATTATGGTAGTGATTTGGATATTTGTTTTTCTAAAATTGCCCTCCAAGTCTTCCTTATTCTAATATAATGCACAGAGTCCCTAGAAAATAGGAATTGCACCTAGAATGGGAGAAAAAAACCACAGCAGAAACAAATGTAACCTTAGAAATCACTGATGTAAGTAGTTTCATTTCTTGTACTAAAAACCATTTGAAAACTAATCTACTGCATGTTCCTTCCTTTCAGAAAATGTAAATTGATCTTTCAGTTTGAATACCTGTCAAAGTACAGCCACTATAACGTTGATAAGTAATTTTGCTCGTCAGCCGATAATGTCTGATATACTGCAAAATTACACGTAGCTCCACAAGAACTGCTGGACCAGATTATCCCAAAGCAGGGTAGGGGGTGTTCAGTCTTGGAGACTTTAGCAGCAGTATGAGTGAGGAGTGTCTTTCTCCCACCAGCAACTCCCAAAGTGGTGTGCAAACACATCACAAATAAAGACAATTAAATCAGGTTATGATAGTTCCCAACACAGTGTTGGTTCTTTAGTCTTCCACAAGCTGCCACCATGCCCCTTCCATACACTACTTCATGTTAAAGGTCTGTTCTATGTTGTGGATTGTGCCAGTTTCAATAAAATGCCTACTATTGGGGAAAAAAAAAAAGGCTTTTGGGAAGGCACAGAAATATTAGCTATCTGCCTGCCCTTTTTGCTTGTTTATAAACTTAGGGTTTAGCACTCAACCTACACTATAATTTTGTACATTTACTGTAAGTTTCTGGTGGATGTTGCTTCCTAAATGGAAAGACTCTTCTTCAGAAAATACTGAACAAAGGCAAAATTGCCTTGGATTGCAACAGAGCTGGGAATTCACTCTGTGAGTAGCACTTTTCCCCTGACTTGAGTTTTCGAAGTAATACATCTTGAATAACCTTGGGCTGTGTGCTCCTTCCAGGAATACTGGGAAAGGACAACATCTCCAAAGTGAGAGGCAACTCATTTAATAAGTCTACAGATCTCTCCTGACTCCTTAAGAGTGCCTACAGGTCTAGTGAAACTTTTAGACCATCACGGTAAGGTGAGAAAAGTCCCTAAAAATCTTTTTCCAGATTTAATACCTTATTTCTAGCTTGCCTTTTGTTCAGGAGCCACCCCTTTCTCTTGCAAGTGCATAAAATTTTCACAAGCACTAGCTATCTATGAGAAAGTACTTTTAGCCTATTAGCTGTCTCTAAACACTTAATCTCAATTATTTGTTATTTGAGTGCAACCGGTCTGCTTAATTACTTGCCTGTGTCTTTTTGTGACCTCAACAGATGGCTGAGCGTAGTTAAATCAAGAGAATAACCAAGCTGAAAAATAACAAAACCTTTCTTCTTTTTTTAGCCAAAGAAAGACTGATGACACACTTAAAATCATCACTATTTAAATATTGGTGAACAGTGAGTAGGTTACACACCGACAAGGCAGTTTTGCATGTGCTCATCCTGTTCATGAAAGCAGCTGCTCTGCATGCAAATCCTTTCTATTTAGCCAAGTTTCTTCCTATTTCCCAATAGTAGCTGTTGAATACTGAACAGAAAAAGATGCCCAGCAGGAAGAAAGGGGTGTTGGCCATGGGTGGCATTTCTCAGAGGGAACTACGCAAGTGTACAAAGCAACAGGTGGTGTTTTTTTAGGCTTGAGGATAATAGAAGCAACAAAAGAGCCTTGATGATTAAGCTTTCAGCCCTAATAAAAATCCTCACAGGTTGCTTTTGGCCTGAGGAGGTGCTGCAGCTCTGGCCGTAGCTCAAGCATGATCAGCTCCTCAAGCACAGCCTTGTGTTACCACACAGACACTCTTCAGTGCAGCAGAGCTGTTTGAAAGGTACAACATTACTCATTTCTCACAAAACCCCCCCAATTTTTCCATCTCTTTCTGTGAAATTTTTCTTGAGTGGTATTTAGCTGTCTGAAAGTTACTTGAAAGCCAAATCCCTTCCACTTTGATGAGAGAATAGGAGAGAGCTTCATAAGAGGTGGCTTCTTCCTTTTCTAGAGATCACAAAGACCTCCTAAGAAGTATGCACAGTTTTGCTCAGACTGACAAAAATTCACCCTACAGGACAAGCAAACATGCAAATTTTTTGTTCTGGCTTTTAAAAAGAAGCAAACAAAAAGAAAAGACTGTCCAAACCTAAAAGAAAAAAACCAGCATCATAAATGGCAGTGCTTTTGCAGTGAAAAGATCCCATGTGGACAGGGTACCACTGCTGTGAAAAGCAGTTTTGAAAACTAAACTTTTAGCTTTCAATTAAGTGATGTCCTGTCTCAAATCAGTGATGAATTTTAGTGTTCAGCCAGACAGTTGTTTCATGAGGGTTAAGTTCAGCCAACCTTCCTCCCCCTGCTTGCGTGACTCTGCTCTGGCTCCCAGTCCTCATGTACTCACTCATGCAAGGAATGCAAAGTGGATGTCACTTGCTGCCATACCGGTAGCTTTGTTCAGCTCCACCAAGCCAGACATGCTCTATTTAATGATGTGCAGCAACTTTTTGTTATTTGGCACAAAATTCGAGCTGATTTTCTTTAGACTCTCTCAGGTGCCCACTGCTTTTTCTAAATGCAGACCCAATTCCTTTAGGGAACTCCCTTCCTTCTCAATCACAACTGAAACTAACATTGTCTCTAAGCTTCCCTCTGCTTTCAAACACAGTTTCACACTTTCTGTCTCAATTCTGTTACATGCTTGTCAATCCCATTTGCTCCTCAGTGCAGATAAAACCAGACTGGCTCTGCTTAGAAACAACAGGCTTTTCTGGGAGTTATACTATTTCCTGAATATTGTTCAGATTTCCTGCAGAATGAATTGGCTGCAGAAGGCACACAGCTATTTTTAAATCTGCTTTTTTCTCCCCACTTCTCATCTGTCCCAGATTAAAACTCAAAGGGATTTAGAATAGATGCTCCCAACTCATCATCACAGTCCCTCATACTTTGATACCTCAGGTCATCTCTATCAGGAGCTTGAAATGTTCCATGTTGCATAGCACAAGTTTAACTTCAATCTCTTAAAAACTTCTCCACCTGAATTTCTAAATATATTAACTCTGTTTCTCCTTGTAAATCTAAAATTTCTCAGATGCAGAGCATGAATCATCCCATTGGGAACAGAGCTCTCAAAGTTTTCTGAAAGAAACCAGGTCCTTTGAGATTGGGATTCATCAAGCAGATCATCAGTAAAGGAGTATGTAAGGTATTTGGTTCCTCCAGGCTTGTTAAGAGCATGGGTGCAACACAGGACTGGATGATGTGGTTAGCATCCCTCTTAGTGAAGAAAATGTGTTACTTCTTCAGTACCTTAACGGGCTCCAACTCACACCTAGAGATAAATCTCTGAATAAACCCAAAGTCCAGAAAAATATCCTCAACATGAAATTTACCCAGGTGTGTACATGAGACAGCATGTGTGTGCAAGCGTGTGTGTACGTACAGTACACGTGAGGGTGGCTGTGTATGACATGACTGTGCGTGACTGTGCACAGGAGTGTGTGCAGGAGTAGGAGTGCAGTCCAGTGAGTGAATGTAGCTGTTCTGGACAAGTAAGATGTACTGAAGGGGATGAAGAAGTGGAAGGAAACTTCCGTGCAGTGAGCAGAAAGACTTAGAAACTGATTTCTCTATACTTTTCCTATGTGTAAACACTCAAAATGGGTACCAGCATGTGCCTGGACTAAAGTGCTTGTTCTGCGGGATGCTGGAGAGCCAGAGGACTTTGATAACCAGGCAAAAGTGATAATATACTAACCCAGGAGAAAGGTATCTTAAACTTTAAGCCTTCTTTACCTTACTGGAGGTGACACGCAGGTGTTGGGATGACTTACATATCACTAGGTTACCCAACAGCTCCTTATTGTCATTAGTAAAGAAAGACTGAACAGGTGAATCCAACAGGGAGCAATGGAGAAGCCAACATTGGGATTTCTTGCTTGTACCTGTAGGAAAGATGAGAAAGGAGACCATGGTGAATGAAACACCACAGGTTAGTACATGAAATTAGATGCCATGCAGATTAATTCACTCCACAGTAGGGCTATAGCCTCAGGGACACATCTGGAGCACCAAGAAGCCTCTTAACTGCATGAGGCCAAGGTAGAAGGAGGCATGAAAAGGCTGGTACCTGGCCTAGCTGAAGGGCAAGACCAAGTTGAGACAGGGCACAGACTCAGTGGGATCAGCTACTGAGGAAAATGCAGTTCTTGAAGTTTTTTATCCTGGGTATTTACTCTGCCTCTCTTGATTCTCAGCCATGATAGCAGCTAAATGAGCCCAAAATCACACACTGTACTCATGACAGACCAAGGCAGCTCTAGGGGAGCAGGGGGCCCTGCCTTGGCTGGATGAGAGAGGAAGAGTCTCATGGAAACAGAACATTTGGCTTTTCCCAAGATAAAGTGCAGCCAGAAATGATACTGCAAGAGTTTATCCTAGCAGTATGATGTCAAAAATCTAGTTTTACACAACTGAAATTGTTTGGGTCAAACAGGGCAGGGAGTTATACCTAAAAACCAGTATGGAGAGGAAGAGAGGAAAGGTATTAATTCCACAAGTGAAATACTGTCTTTCCCTTTTTTTTAGATACAGGTGTTCAACATCTTGTTTTGGAGGAAAATTTATTTTTTAAAATTGAAATAGTTAAAAAGCAAAAGCATAAAAAAAATAGAACAAATGAAATGTTTAGGTCAATATAATTTTTTTCTTTTTTTTTTTCCCCTCTGTTCTCCTAAAAGAACTAAACAAAATGTCTGGAACAATCATGTTGACTGCTGAACCAAAAATCTATTTTCCCAACAGCTCTTCCCTGGCTCACAATCCATTAACACTTCCCAGGGCCAGGTATTACAAGAGCTGGCTAGAGTTTAGTTAGAGGGACGAGAGTGAGGGTATTAGACAATGTTACCACTTATTTTTCTTTACAGTAAGCATTTTTAACTGGAGTCTGGCAATATAAACAGCTCTTAAACCAAGGGTTTCTTCAATTTCTCTGCTAATAATACTTTTTATACTGCCATCTAGCATAAATTATGAAAGTCAGGTCTCTCCCCAGAATGTGGATCTTTTTAATTCCACATTTTTAATTCCAGAGAGAGGGAGAAATGCCCTGAAATACTTCAAGGATACATCTTTTGGGGAATATCTGGATGCTCCTCCATATTTTAGAGATGATCAATATTTTACCCAAGCATGAAAGAAGAGCTTTTTGCTAGATTTCTTGGTTGCTGCAAATTACTCACCTGTTTTATTACTGAGTGCTGTGTGTTTAGGCACTGGAGGAGCTCTTGGGAATGGCTTTGAGCTCCATGCCTGAACAATACTTGGCAGAAGGTGAAAAGGGCCCTCTGGCTCTACCTCACATTTATGTTACTGAAGCATAAGCACCTTTCTAGAAGTTTAGTGCCTGGACATCACTGACTGCCCACCTAAAAATTCCGGTAGCTACAAATTGTAGTCATGCTGTCTACCCAGCACATGAACTCTGTTTTCCCAACTTTGGATGACTTTCCTATGGGACCTGGGGCAAATTACATGATGTCTCCATAGTTTAGCTTCCTACATGTAAAAAAGACATAACTTACTACTGTCTTTTCATTAGTAGTTTCTTGTGGGCAAGGGCTATCCCTACACTATCTCTTTATGCTTCACCTTATGCAGAACTGAGTCATAAAAATGAACACCTGGGTCCAAACAAAAGACAAAAGCAACATACTACACAAGGAACAAATGAATGTAAATAAAGATTAAGTACTACTGATGTAAGGAGGCATGCTGGTACGGGAGCTGCAGGACACACAGCTAAAATTGAGTTTCTTTTATTTTCTCCTCCATTCCCAAATAGAGTTTAATTCCTCTCCAACACATTTATGCAAGACTTTTTTTAGAGGGTGCATTTCTCCTGAATGCTGTGTCACACACATCAGTCTTTGTTCAATGTCAGGATTTTGTTTGATGTCTTTGTCTTGAGCAAACAAAGGTAAATGGGAAAGAGAAAACTGCACTAGAAAAGAGTACAAAGGTAAATGGGAAAGAGAAGCATGCACTAAACTAGAAACTGTTGAGTCTTCTGTATAAATGTTTCCATTTGCTCCCCAAGCTGGCTATGTATTTCCTCTATTTAATCTTTTATAACTATATAAACACCCCAATGAATCCAACTGCCTCTCACATTTCTAAATGACAAAAAGAAAGTCAAAATGTGGTAGACACCATAATGTTCAGGTGGTGCCAGTTTTGGGAGACTAAACCATACATGGAGCTTTTAAATTATGGAAAGAGTAAATTAAATGCAAATACAGAGTATTTTTTTCCTGGTAAGAACCACAGTTTTAAAATCTCTAGCTCCTTTCCACGAAATGTTGCATCATTACAAAGTGGTAAACAATTGGTCCCATTAGACTACATATATAGACTAGAATGACCTGATAAAATGGTGATGGGAATGAAAAATTAGTGGTTTGTGCAATGGGAACTGAGGTTATGAGACTATCTAATCTACCCAAGCCTAAAATAGTAATTTATGACAGAGCTAGGACTTGAACTCAGCCCTTCAATATCTTAATCAGGTATTTGGACCTTCCTCCTGAAGTATGTGGCATATTTTGTAACACTGAACTTCATGACCATTAGAAAATGGGATGAAGGGAAATCCAACAAATGCCAACCTGAAAACATGTACTTTGAGTGAATTATTGAACACAGGCTACTCTTTCTGATACCAGAAGTAAAATAAGAATCTAATTAACACAGGAAAAGGTAAAGGGATTCTGAGCAAGGTGTAACTACAGCACCTTGTGTAAAAATCAAGGAGAAAAGGCACAGCTGGCAGAGAAAAGGAGATTTGCTGCTGCTTTAAGAGACCAGAAGTTGTTGGTGGGTTAGTCCTTTTCCTGTATGACGTTCCTCACACTGAGAGGACTCTGAAGTCACCCTGCAATCAGTGACTACTGCCCCGGGAAGGCAACGATCTCCTCTTGACCCTTTCCAGCTGCCCAGCAGTGGCCAGCAGCTCTACAGCAGTGCCCTGGTGTTACCTGTTCTCCCTGGGGAATAAGAGCTTACTTGATAGCATCTCATAAGGCAGCAAATTAAAAGTGACCTGAACGATGGCCTATAGCAGCAGGGAAATGACATTTGCGTCCCTTTTTCCTGCATGTATAAAGAAGATATTCATAAGACCAGGGCAGAGGCTGAGGTAATGCAGCACAGCTCCACTAAAATCAATAAAATGCAGCCAAATGGGATGGAATGAGGATCTGGTCCTTTGCCAGTGACTTTTCTTTTTGTTCATTGGCTTGTAAAACAACTGCAACAAAAGCGGAATACAACCTGAATACAGGTCAGCTGCTAAACTAATACAGACTTCCCATAAATGACTGGAAGGATTTACAGACATAATCCGTGTACAGCAGAACTCAGCATTGCCATGGAAACAATTACATTCAAGGAACAAAATGCAATTGATACCATCCATTCGGAAGGCATTTAAAACTTGTTATGCACTTCAAGTACAAGGAAATTAGTTTGCTAATTAACACACTGTTCCCAGCCATTTTGTTTCCTTAATGGTGAGAGTGGTATTTGCTGCTTTGCTTTCCCTCCTAATGTTCCCTCCAACAAATACTTAGTTTAAATACAATATTTCAACATTTGTTTCAAGTCACGTAATAAAAGCTCAAACCGCAACTAGTCTTTATCCTTTCTTTTTCAGCCAATGCCTCCAATAGATCCTTTTTAATCTCCCCTAATGTCTCTAATGTAATGAATCCTATATATAATGACATTATAATGGTTAGAAAGTGCTTAGGCAAGCCTTCCCAAAAGAAATAGACTTCAGACTCTTTAAACAAAAAGCTAAAACAATAACAAACACCCCTCCAATAAAAACACCTTTTAATTGACTGCAGTTCTTAGGGCACTGCTTAATTGTGAATTATGATTTCTTATATCCCATCTCTGGTTTTGCATGAAGTCAGTCACTAATTTTCCCAAGTTTGCAACAGAAGAGCAGTTTCATGACCCCAAATGACACCTGGCACTTAGAAATGCAATGCTGGGTGCATGTTAATAGAAAAAAATCTCTTCTTTATGACAATTTTATCATAAGCCTCCAGAAGTGACAGGATATAGGAGAGATTAACGATGCGGATGGTACTCCTTAGTGCCTCCAAGAAAAGGGTCTTTTCTGTATTACACTTGCAAAATTCCTGCATAGCCATTGAAAATACTTCAGGTCATGTAAATTCAGTAACATCTGTAGCTCTCCAGATCTTGTTTCATTTCACTATCTAAAAGGGTCATGCAGTTGCTTAACTGTTTCCTTTAGCCACTGGACAGAGATGAAACTCCAGAGAGCAATTCAGACCTCAGCTGGGCTCATTTGCTTTCTGGAGGTTCTTCTGTCTCTGTCACCTACAATGTGACCGCCACATGATTATCTCCTGTAGTGGGGGTAATTCCAACCCTGAAGACCACACTGGTGGAATAAATAATATTGAGTCCCCTTTATTTTGTGAGAAACTGAGGCACTGAGAGATGCTGTGGCCTGACTCTTTTTTATTAAGCAAAGCAAAAGAAGTACATGTTTTCAAATCTCTCATTTCAGTGTGTTCTGCAGGAATATAAGACCTGCTACCACTCATTCACATACGAATACTGATTTGGGCGCCAGCTGAAATGAAAACAAGTCCCAAACTACTTTTATTTCTTCTTTTTCAGACTGCCACATCCCATCCGGGGTGGAACAGTCTGCAGAAGCTTTTTAATCTCTGTGCAAAGCAACTATATGTTTCATTTCTTTCTTTCTTGTCTCAGAGCTGCTGTCTGAGTGAGCATAAACCACTTCCAAGCTTCTCTCAGTTCATTCACTGGTGAGCTGGAGGCAGCTGCATTAGCCACACTGCCAATAAGAGCACACTTAGGGAGAAAAGCACCCTTCAATTCTAAATACTGTAGACAGCCTGTAAGAACAACACACCTCCTAGCTAAAATTGTGTCCCAGCGCCCATTTTCAGGGAAAGAAGCATTGCCATGCGTCACTAAATACACCATTTCCAGCTATACTACTGGCCCCAATATTTGGCTGGAGTTGAATAAAACCCTCAGGTGTTCCCAAAAGTATAATTTGCATGATGGAATCTAAAGCCCATGTTCAAAGTTAAACCTACACCTTAGAGATTTGCTGGACTGAGATTTTGGTGCTTAGACCTCTAAAGCAGTCTTTTGGCAATTCCCAAACCAATTTAAGCTAGTAGCTTCTAGAAAATGAGCCAAAATAAAAACCAAAGCAACAACCAACATAAAAAAGAAAAGCCCACTTGGTGCACTTTGCTGTATCACAAGACCATAATAATCAAGGCAGTTTTCAGGGTTATACTAAAAGACATAAAAGCAAATCAAACTCCTGACCTGCAGAAAATCCCCTTTTGAGAAGAACTGTTTGCAGAATCAGGACTCAAGGCTAAAGAAATTCAGCTATTCAGTCTTAAAATTGCAAACCTTTGAATAGTAAAGCAGTCTTGCTATGTCTAATCACAAGATTACAGGTTGGAAGCTCAGCACTGTACATGTGATTCTGCCTTGAAGTGTCAGAAAAGGTGGATGGGAAGTAGTTTAATAGTTTTCCTTCTACCCTGTCCAGACTGCAGAAAAAGACAAAGATGACCTCCCACTTATTGCTTTCAGAGAACAGAGGAAAATGTATAACCCCCCTAACAAAACCCTCATTGCCTGATTCATTTTGAATGTTAGAGAAAATTAAGCTCAGAAAGCCACTTGCTGGCTGTACATGGTTAATGACTGTATACTGACTATCAGTTCTTCACTACGTGTTGGCTGTGCTGGGTGGTCCCAAAGTAACTCCAAGATCCTGATAGCATCATTTCCCACATGGGACATTAAGTGTAGTTTTCTATCCATTACATCCCTAAAAAAAAAACAAAATGGAAAAAAAAATTCCAAACCGAACCACCACCACCTCAACCCCTCCAATTAGCTCAATAATTGTAATTCCTACCATATTGCTGCTTCTTTTGCTGAGATCCTGTTCTTTGAAAGACAAACTCTGAGCTAATCATAAGGTATTATTTATGATCCTGTAACTCTGCCTCCACATAAAAAATCCTTGAAGAAGACTAGAGCATATTTACAATATATTCTTTCTGTCTTTGGGAGGCAAATGCTTCTCAGAGGTAACTTAATCACCAGTTACCCATAAAGTTGGTGTCAAGCATTGCCACTCAGTTTAATTTGCTTCCTGACAAAGAGTGCCTTCCTGGGGATATCAATATGCAACATAGGAAACAGTTTGTGAAACCAGAGGAAGAAAATAGAATAAGAATACATCAAGGTGTTTAACCTGCATATGAAGTACACACATCATAACTGCTCAAGGAAGGCATAAAGCCCAAATGTGGAAGAAGACCAAAAAAAGAAAACAGCTAATACAGGAAAAGGAGAGATGCACTTAATGCCTCAGCAGCTTGACCTTTACAGTAGAATAACCACAAAGCACACTATCTAGCCTAAGGGAAGAAATAACATGAGCTCTAAGCACAACCCAATACTCTGACCAGAACCCTGATGATTCTTACATGCTGGAAGGCTGAAAAGGCCACTACAGGTTAACAAAAAAGTCACAGAAATGTTTACATTTGACCTTGCTCTTGGGCTTACTTGCAGCTACAGAGCCTGAATATTTATTTCTGTGTATTCTATAGTCTAGAAGAAAAAAAATATCCTGGCTTCCATCAGTCTTATAAGTGCTGTAGCTCCTCCCAGAAAGACTGCACTATGGGTTGCTTGTTCCATACATCCCTGTGAGGGGCAGCTGCATGACCAACTCAGAGGGAAGAAGACCCATCCAAACTGAGTGCCTTGGTCAGGAAATTTGCAACAAATCACTAATTCTGGGGATTTCAGTAATACCTTCGTATCATACGACAGGGGCAGGGAAGGGATTCAGGAGCACAGGTTTTTATTAATTTCTTCTCTCTCAAGGCAGAATTACTAGGGACTTACACCAGAGTCAGCTCCAACTAGTGTTTTTTTGAAAGTCTGTAAAGAGTGTTCTTTGTTCCTCTGTAAAGACTAAATTAATGCTAACATGCCAAGCCTGTAGCAGCCCTTATTAAAAAGCTTAAAGGAAGCAGTCCTAAACTTCGACAGAGTGATCAACAGTAGCATCAAGAGAAGCTCAGTCAGTCATTTCAACTACCTTTCCAGTTGCAATATGGTGCAAAACACACACGTGTGGAGCATCTTACAGTGTAAGGAAGAAGAATTTTCTGTTCTACCACATTTAGTATGACAACACCTGTTTAACATTGAGTCAATGGAACAGGAATTCTGAGTTGCACTGAAAAAGCCTGGCCACAGGAATGGGGTGGGCCCACTGTGCAAAGGGAACGTGGCTACAGACAGGGTATGGAGAGGAGAAGCCAGAAAAAGCTGAAGCATAATACTAAAAGCATGTAACCCACCATCTGCATAGCTGGGGGTAGGACTCTAATGGGTGGTGAGTATTCTGCTCCCTTGCCATCAATTTTTAAGAGTAGAAATTTTCAATACAAAAAAACAGCTGGGAAAGGTTTACCTCAATTTCAAGATGTGAAGAGATCAAGTTGACAACTATAGAGAACATATTCAGAGTTTACAGCCTTCTTGAGCTGCAGGAAGCAGTCTGTCAGGCTTTCTGTGGAACAACTGGACATGCAGGTTAGTTTTCTCTTTTATCTAAAGATCAGGTGCTGAGCCTCAGATATCCAACTAGGCTCCCTCTAAAGTCGTTGAAGAAACAAGACAGGGGCATCCCACATCCTCAAATTGTTGCTACACCTGTATAATGATGGATCAGCACAATTTTCAAGGCACCAAAGTGACTTGCAAGCCTCAGTATCAGGGGAAGGTGTAACATCCCACATCTTACAAGATGCTTCAGAAAACAGCTCTCAAAGTAACAATTTTTGTCCTAGCTGGAGTCTGGCCAGCTTGATGTCCTCCATATAGCAGGGAGTCCAAGGGCAGAGTGTCCTCTCCCAGCTAGCTGGTGAATTAATTGCTCTACAGAGAGAAAGTAGCATTTATTTCCTGAGGTATCCTGGGCTATCATTGCATTCCCATAATCTCAGCATTCATACAATCATAGAGTTTTGCAGAAAAATGACAATAGTGGATTAAATACAGGTCTGTAATCTGTATGTTTTGCTTGCCACCTATTACTGCTTTTTCTTTTACTGAAAAAAGAAGTCATCTTTACAATGAAATTTCCAGAATAAGTAGGAAAGTCTCACAATGATATTTTTTATTAACAGTTTCAAGATGTAATACGAGCAAAATTTTTTCAGCATTAAAGGTGCAGAATACTTCATTCAGGAGCAGGCCGAATGGCAGGAAACACATGATGAGATGCAAAGTCTGAGACTATTTAAAGTTAGAAGATGTCTAGTTATTACAATTATAAAGTTGGAGACAGCAAGATGGCAATGGACAACTCAGCTTAAGTGGACACCATCTGTTACCACCCACATTCTGTGGTTAAAAAGTCATCCTGATCTGTCAGGGTATTGCTGAACTAAAGCACATCTGGCTCTTGACTAGCTCTTGAGTATTTGAAAATAACCATTTTTGATATTATTAGCTATTGATTGCTCCTTTCCAGAAAGCAGTTTGATATCTCAAGGCACATCACACCTGCTGAATTAATATTTTAACTTGCTTAAATTCAATTACAGCCTCTTTACACAGGGGAGAGGCACTTTCCTGGCCTTGTATAGCAAGCTCATGGAAGTCATCTATACACAAGAGTACAACAGTGTTCGCTCAGCCACAGTGTCCTCCTTCTCTTTATCTATTTGCTCTGAAGCAGTACTCTCTCAGCTAACAATATTACCATTTCTTTGAAAGACAATATCTATTCTATGAACTCTAATATTCATTCTTAACATATAATTTCAGTTTTCTTTTTTAATCATTTTTGTAAGTAATAGAGAGACGTGTTTATGAACTGAAACGCACAAAACAAGCCACGGTTAAAGGATTAAAAGCTATCAAATATACAAAACTAAAGAAGAAATCTTAGGATTTAGGTCTCATTCCTGATGTTGAGACAGTGTGTTTGGCAACAGAAATTGCCCCTTCCTTCCTGCAGTAATTCTTGTTCCTCTATCAGAAGCAGAATAAAATAAAATATCATGACAGTCCCTCCACATTTCTAGGAACATTAATTTGAGATCTGGCCTTGGTTTAGGACTATCCTTGGCTGTACCCCTTTACCAAGTTCTTGTTTACTTGAACGTTCTTGAAACTCCTGCGCTGATTTCTGTCTTTTCTTCCATGAGATGCAATATGACCATGAACACAGTCCATTGATATTTAAAGATCTTTCTCTCTCCTCATCATTTATTACTTGTTAGGTGAAAAAATATATTATTTGTTCTGCAAAGTAATGAATCCTTCACACTCCTGTAAAATAAGACAAGAGCTTCAGTAATACTTCTGACTGTTCCCTAAATTACATACTACCAGAACCCATCCTTTATTCCTCTTCACATTAATCATCCAGCTGATGACCAAACACATGCTGTAGGGCAACCAACAGTTATGTATCACCTCTCTGCAAGGTGTCTGCAGTTATGTATCACCTCTCTGCAGCTTGGATCAGCCCTCAGCATTAGATCACAAGTAGCTTCTGATAAAAGAAAATTAAAACCTACTGCAATGTTTAGCCCTACAAATGATACAAACACTCTCTACCACCTTTAGCTTCACCACAGCAAACTTTGGCTTTCAAAGCAGTGTTGAGATACTTTCATTCAACACTCACTACTTGGAACTATTCAAATTATCATAAGACCCTGACAATCTATATACATGTCTCTCTCAAAAACACTGCCTCTGGTTCAACAAGCCTTGTAAAGGATAGTCTGTCTCTGTGTCTTTTCTGTATCTTGGGCTGGGCTCTGGTGGGATCAGCTCTGCGTGGGCACAGTAAGTCCCCTCCCAAAGCAGCCCTTGCTAGTGCTGTAGCATAATAAGCCCAGTGGCTGCTGTACAAGGAAACACAAATATTTTAGCAGTGCTTTTATTTAATTGGCTCAGAATAGCATAAACAGTCTGTAGGAACATATTTCAGGGTAAAGTTAGCAAAATCTTTAGGCAAATTATAGCCAACAAGGGAGGAGCACAGCCCAATATCTTTGAATTGAGCGGGATAAAGTACTAGGTTAGGGCACCAAATGTCTGCTTTGCATTTCAGCCCTGTCCTCTACAGGATAAGGTGTGGGGAACAAAATTTGCCCCCTGCTAATCCATGCTGCTCAGGGCTGCAGAGGCAATTGCTTTTGTGCATCTCTGTCCTATCTCCACATCAAAGAGGAGTTGTTTGTGGACTGAGAGGAACACAGGGAAGGGCAATTATCACACCCAAGGGAGTATAATGAAATATAATCCCTTTTCCTCTGATATCTAGGGACAAAGGAATCAGGAACAATGAAGACAAAAAAAACCACCTCCATTAATGCACACCTCAAAGATACCTGTAAACTGCACTTGCATCTAGAGAGGATAAACTAGACCTGCAATCTCTTCTAAGCAGAGAAGGTCCCTGTGGAGCTATTTCTTTTGTACTCTAGGTAGGTATCTATGGGGGTGAACCACTCTTTCATGCCTAAATGTTTCTGTATTATTATTTTGCAACAGTATTGCCAGGGCTACCTTATTATTGTTCCTGAATTCTTCCTTTTCTCTCCTGGAATATTCCTCTGGGCAAGCTGTGGCTAGCTTTGGACTTTTACAGAAGGCAGTCAGAGGCAGAGGAGATAAAAATCCAGTTAACAGGCAGTAAAGTGTAACACTGAAAAACAAGCCTTAAGGAACGCAACAGTTAAGCCAGCAGAAAACAGCACTGTTTTCTGTAGCAATTTAGGACCATCATAAAAGTCAAGGGCATCTAATAATGTGCAGCAATGGAGAGGGGTGTAAAAGCAGGACATCTCTAAGCCCTACAAAGACTGTCATGTGGCTCTGTGTTTGTAGGCAGAGTCAGCCTCCAAGGGAAGGCAATACCCCACTTCACCCTAGAGCCATACACGTGCTTAGAAGGTACCTGGCAGCTGACACTGTGTCTTAGTGTCTTGGCCTCACTCCTGCTCCACAGGTCCAAGCAGTGAAGAGGCAAATACATGGCTGTGCAGCCAATACACCAGCTGAGGTACAGAGACCAGAAATTGGAACTTGCTGTCCATCAAGCTGTGAGCCTGTGACATCTGCCATGTCGTGGATAATTACAGTTGTATACAAATACGGCTTCAATTTATCCACTTGGACAAAAAAAGAGCAGATTAGTTCATCAGTGAAAGAATTTGGTAAAGCCTTCGGCTTTATTTGTGCAAGACTTCATGGTGCAAACAGGAATGATGTGGACATATTGAGACACTTTGCAGGGACACTATGAGTAGGCATAGCAGTGACATGGGCTTCAGCAAGCCCACCCAGACACCCTTTATCGTAAGTGAAGCCCATACTGCTACTTAAAAGTTACCTTGGATATAAATATAAATGATGTTCAATCCAATACCTGTACTGCAATGTAAACCAAACAGCAGAAGATTCCCATTTAGCTCCTGGTCTGTCACTGACAAGCTGAGTGTCCTTGAAAAAGTCACACCACTTTACCAGCCTCTGTTTAAACTGCAGAGCAAGGACAGGAGATGCAGTCTGCTGTAACGGGACCTTGATCTTGACTGAGATTTCTGATGGCTCAATAATCCCAATAACAAACATTTCAGAGACAGAATTACCTGGAGTCATCCTGAGGCATTTTAATGCATTGCATATGTATATATTCAAATTTAGGCACCTACACATTAACTGTAGGTGAAGGCATCACCTTCTGCTTTTATTACCAAAGTCCAAAGAAACTGCACATCCTAAAAGCCACCTCATAGGATGAAAGAAGCTGAAAGACAGAAGCTGGTAGAATGCCTTTAGCTATAAATCTGCATGGTAAAAACTGGTCTCTCTTTCCTCCAGTCCATTCAAATTGACTTTTATCTACATACTGAGAAACCCTCTTCCATACACAGTCTGAGGTAAAACAGCCATGTTACACACTTGGAGCCTCCAGGGGCATTGATAACTGAAATAATTGGCATATTACCACCAGAGACTCAGAAAAGTCACCTTCCAACTACAATGGGTTGCTTCTCACAAAAGTCATCTGAGGTGCATAATGTCGTTGTTGCTCATTAGGTTTCCATTAATGATAAAATTTCTGATTTCAATATTTAATACACCTCAGAGATCACAGTGCATAATTTAATGTGCAAGCAGATAATTTGCTGATCAAGGTACATGTTTCGCATTAAGACAAATTGTTGCACACTTTGCTGATTAACACACACACACACACATGCAAACTATACTACTTTCTTCTACAAGTGAAGCATTGTCCTCTCTGGAGCTGGTTTCTCACAGTAGACAGCTAAACCCTCTACGTCTCATCTCTTTTATATGCAGTATAAAAGCTGTATCATCCACACTTGAACTGTTTTCCATCCTGATGGGTTGTTTCCTTGCACATACATCATTTCAGGACACCCTTTGCAATAGTAAAGTAGCCCATGTTGAGGTTGCTGTGTCACATACCTCCTAGTAGTAATGCTCTTTTAGTAGTTTATGGGTCTATACCCAAGTCCACTCCTTGCCTGGCATCTTAGGCATGGAAAGCAGCAACTTGGGCAGGAACTGTGCTTTGGGGATTTCTACGCTTTCATAGTCAAGCATAAAGGCACCTGGATAAACAGTAGGTACAAACTGCTTTTAAGCTGGTATGTTCAAGACTGTGTGGAAATGGACAGGGACATCACTGTGGAGTTTGACTAGGATAGAATTCCAGGTTAAACCCAGAGACAGCAGTTCAAAAGCCTCACTTGGCTCCAGGGAACAGCAAAACCCAGGTACCGAACCTCACCTCACAATGACTCAAAAAATAGGAGGGTAATTTCTCACCTTCCTGCTGTGTTAATTCGCATGCTTTTTTTTATAGTGAGGAAAGAGCACAGTCAATGGACAAGTACTCCTAACCACTCAACGAAACACAGGGGAAGGAAACAGGTTGGAGCAGCTACTACTGAGTTATAGCCCAGTAGCATTTCAGCAGATGCCACTATTATTATTTGGGCTATGTAACTTACAACAGCTGCTGATCTGGGCAATAAACATCCACCAAACCAATTTTATTTACCCTGTAAAAATTGGGCAGAATATCAGCAAGCTTTGGAAGGCCAAACAAAAGACTAGATTATTCCTGGAGATAGTATAACTCCCCCTAAAAACAAGAAGCAGGCACCATAGGGTTTATGCTGAAACCATTCTGCAATATTTTGCTGGAACACTGCCCATTAACATGCAGCTAAACCCCTGTGAACCATTTAGAAAATGTAGCCCCAAGTATGAATTTGTCAAGATTTCTCAAGACCTCTGTATGCCTGAGATCCCAGAAGGTACCAGCAACTTGAAGAGGTTTTTATATTTCCTCTCTGTCTTTGAGCTCAGTTAAATTAATAGGAATACATTTTCTCAGCCAATCACACTGGTTGAAATTTAGTTGGCTATTAATGATTTTAAACAGCAAGCAATCCCTGGGCTAGAAGAGCTCCCAGTGGAGCGCCACCAAGTTTTAGCAAAAATCAAACTTTTTCTAAGGGTTTCACAAACTTTTTTCCCTTCCACTACCAATTATCCCAAATGCTCTCCATGGGCAGCAATATTACTTACTTTTTCTCTGTGTGCAAAGTGACTTGTCTCATAGAATCACAGACAAATTGTCCCTTTTCCTTCTTTCTCTTAAGATATTTGGGAGACACTCTTCTCTCTTGAGGAGAGCTATAATCAAATGTTCTTCACACATGGTTTCATGTGACTATTAATCATGACAGGCTTTGTCCTTTATTATCATACTAGTTTAACTTATTTTCTCTGCGAAGCCAAAGAAAGGCAATCTATGGTCAGGAACAGAGAGGAGTCCCTGGCCACTCAGCAAGTAGAGGAATAAACAAAGGAAGGAGAATCCAATTCCAAAACTCATGGACAGGTTTTCAAAAGGTCACTAGCCTGGATATTTCTTTTGTTTGCCATCTAATTTTGGGTCAGATTGGGGGAAGAGATCTATTGTACTTTGTTTAATCTGCTGAATTTAAAATGCTGACACTGCTAGGAAGCAGGGCCCAAGCTCCCCCACATCCTGCCAGCACAGCATCCTATGCACCACATTATGAAGTCAGGTGGTCCTCTCCTTCCCTCTCCTCTCCCCTCCATTCCCAAAGCCTCCTGAGAATTTTGCTGTGCCATGGCATGTCTTTGATACCAGACAGAGTATGTTCCTGCTCTGTCTGGTTATTCCTGGGAGGAGACAATCCTCTCTGTCTGAGGATTGCTCTGACTGCTCAGGGTCAGGAATGTCTCTGTTACCAGCAGTGCATTAACACAAAAGCTCAGTCTTCTGAAGTAAGACTGCAGACAGTGCTCCTATACCAGGGAATCTTCTCATATATCTCAACATTCATTTATATATATGGGTCAAACACCCAGATGCAGTTGCAACACAAGAATCGTGCCTGGGCACATGCCTTACAACCTTGGACAGAAGAGACATGGAGGTGCAAAGCTACATGTGAAGGCAATGCTTGCTAGAGGACTACACACGCACACGGGTTTCTATACTGCAAAAATAGAAATACTGGAAAGTCCATAGCATCCCAACTCTCAGCTGAGGTAGCTGAGTTTTCTGCACTCAACCATTGTAATTGTGGAGGCAACAACCCTTAGCTACTTTAGGAGTGGTGAAGGGGTTCTGATAAGCCCAGCTAGGCTTCAGAGCAATGCATCTCCTGCCAGAGTCCTTCCTGGCTACCTGTAATGTACCATAAGGATAATTTCCTTCAACACGCTTCAAGAACTGATGGAAGTACCTGCACTGAGAGCTTCAGCTCCCTCTACCATCTGCAGACTGAAGGTTATTCCATTCCAGTAAATCCCATGGCTATATGTGCTACATTCTTCCCACAACTGAAAGAACCTCTCTCATTCATTGCTAGTGACTCTATGTCCTTTCTATGACGGTGGAATCACAATGGTGACTGCTTCACTATAGCCATCAAGCTCTCCAATTCAAAGGCCAGATCCACCCAAATATTCAGACATCTACTTCTCACTCAGCAACAAACTCTAATTCCTGCAGGAGAAGGAGGGCGCCAAAGTACAGCGATGTAACCACCCATCATTCTGAGCCATCCCTCTCTCCAGCTGTGCCAGCTTAAGTTCAATGTTTTGCAGGTGTCTTTACAGCAGCAGGCTTCCAACTTAGACACTCTCCAAACCTCTTAAAGTCAGAGATTTTAGGTTTTGAAACCTTAAACACAAAAAGTGCACTTCACAACAGCTCCCGTGGGTATTATAAGGAGCAAAAAATGCTTTTAAGCACTCTTAAGAGAGAAGAAAATGACAATGAAATTGAGGAGAAATAGAGAAAAGGATAATCACACTGCGAGTTCCTGCTGCTCTCATCTCCCAACTACTTCCAAGGCAGCAAGAACCCAGGCAGCTGGCAACATCTGCCACCCTATTAAACTTCACAATTTACAGGTGCTCAGAGGGAGCACTTGCGTGCAATTAGCCGAGCAAATTCACTTACTTCAAGATGCAGGGCCCCACTCTTGCTGCTGCAGTTTGGCTGTGCTCTGTTGGCTCTGTGGAGTACTTCCAAGTTACTCCCAGTGAGGGGCAGGCTTGTGGACTAAGTAAGCTGGGAAAGCCTTGCTCCACAGCATGTTAGTGCAAATGATTCCAGGTGTTTCAGAAAGTACAATGCGCTTTTCTCACTCTGCAACTCCTCTCTGCCCATGGAGGGTACTGGTGCAGTCCTTTAGGCCTACAGTAAAAGGGGAAAATAGGACTCCAGCCTACGTAAGCCTTTTCATTAGTATTAATTCAGCCAGCTAACAGGGACAGGAAAGACAGAGAGGGGTAGATTTGGTGCAAGTAATAATGCTCCTACGCTTGCTTGAAAGCTTGGTGTGGGCAAAACACCTGCATCCCCACTGACTCAGGCCAGAGCTAGAAATGGTCTGAAGATACCTTGCAACATGGACCTGGCCAGGTCTGACAGCAGTAGGCGATTTATGACACTTGTGTTGGATGTCATGTGTGTACACAGGGAGCCCTGGACAGGAAGGCTGCAGCCCAGACAAAGGAGAGAAGAATTGCAGAGTCATAAACACCATTGATGCGGCCAGGCAGGCAACCTGCTTCCACCCTGATCTTCAGCCCAAAAGCCTTCCACCTTTGCTCCATGCCTATTACTGCCTCTCCTTGCTTCTGTTACTTGACAAAAAAAAGATAATCAACAGCAATAAAAATTGTCTAGCAAAGATTCAGCTACAGGGAAGCTCAATATTATCAATTCTTTGCTTACTTGAGCTGGAATGAAACATGGATAGTTTGGTGAACACAGTCCTTTACAACTCAGTGGAACTACTTGCATTTATTCCTGATGAAACTCTAGCCCAGTGATTTAGGAGTCAGACAAGAGAAAGCTGGGATGATTGTTTCCAATGTGGAATAAATAAATAAGAACACTCTCTGATATGATGTCTCTTTTTGTGCTGTTCTTTCTCGTGCAGTTAATCTCATTATTGCAAATTAAGGAGTTTCTCTGGCAGTTTAAAAGGTGTACTCTAACACATACAAAGGAAATAAACAAAGTGTTTTGCTTCTGATCTCGGCTGCAGTCAATTTATTCTTTGAGCCTCTTGACTTAGAAACCTTAAGACTTTGGTCTCTTTGCCTGTATCAAAGTCACACACAAATTGAAACAGCTCCTGCTCACATCCACTCAAATTCAGTAACACTGCTGCTCTGATTTTGCAATGACCTGAAAATACTTCTGTATTCTCTTTGTTTCTACCTGCTTCTTTATTCCCATTTTCCAATTAAACTGCAAAAAAATTCAAAGCACCTTCTAATTGAGGGTAATCCAAAATGAAAACTGGCTCCAAGGCTGAAATCAAAGAACTGAATAGGATACCTTTACTTACACCAAACAGTCCCATGATAGCATCTAGGAGAGAATGATGGCTTTCCTCCATAAAAGCCAGGGTCATATTTGTTGTATAGGAATACAAAGCCCCAGAGCACACTGCAATAAAAAATGTAGTATAATCCTAGGCTACTGCAAATTAGCTTTCTACTAGTTTGGTGCACGCTCTGTGATGATGTTCCTAGAGCTCAAAAATGTCCTTTTGCTGTGAGAATTCCTCAGGCTGGGGAAGAACAGTGCCTGAGAACAAGATAAGAGGGATTGATGCTAGAAACTCCTTGCTAAATCAACGTTTTATTTAACATGATAATTAGAACAAATATTTCAGAGACTTTGGATGATGTTACAACGTTAAAACACCCTGTAAGCATTTAAATTGCATGTCTAAAATTGCCAGCACTTAGGAAACTGGTAATGAAGCTGTTTTGAAGCTCTTGTTAAGCACCTTTAGGAGGATCCTGGTTCTTTGTCTCTGTACACGGTGCAGTGGTGATTGCCTGAAGGTATAGTATGGCCAAAGAGAAAATACCTCTCTGAAGCCATCAGGGACATGGGCTGCTAAGAAAAGCAGAGCCCCTCACCACTAAAATTAAGAATTTCATCTCCCTGGGCCCCTGCTCCACTTAGCAGAGGGAGAACTCTCCAAAGCATGAACCTGGCCCTCTAAGTACAAAGAGGATGATGAACAAGAGCTACATTAGTAGGTGCTTTCATTAGACACTGGATTGATCCAGATGGATCCAGTCTAGGTGCATGGGAACTGTTAAATTTAGTGTTAATGTTGCCTAGCTGCATGACTGTGGAATAACAGGAGAGCAATAGAGTGAAGATTTTTGCTCTTTTTGCTATGACTTGTGCAAAGAATTTTGGACTGAATTAACCATGGTAAGCAGTCAGTTACATACTGCAGACACTTTTATGTGCCCCAGCTCTATTTATTGTAAGATCCAAAAATCAGATGACTGTTTCTCATATTGTAACTTTTAACTGAGCAGTAACCCACCAGCTTCACCTCCCATTTTCATTCTGGCTCTGTTTATTGCCAGAATCCCTGCAAAAAAACTTGCTTTATGACACAGCAATTCATTCCTAGACTAAGCCTTAGGCCTCCTGAGGTATTAAGAGAAAGATAAGATCCACTGAGAGATGTGTTGGCTTAGTCACACAGTAAACAGCCTTTTACCAACTGGGCATCATCTCCTTATCAGATTATGCCTTATGCTTTGTATTCTCTAGTATGCAAGTGCTTTTCTGGGATCAATTAGAAGCAGCATAAGAGGAAAGAAAAATCCTTACTGAGGAATTTCACCACTAGAAAGATTTCTTGGCTGTAAACCAGCTAGGCTGTTAAAAATCAGGTATACTTAAAGGAGAGCAGCAACTCATATTATTTGAGCAGACATTCTCCTAAACTCAACTGGGCACTGCAGTTTATCCCAGAGCGCTCAATTCATGACATAACTTCTGTGCAAATAGCAGAGAGCCAGGAGAGGGTGCTCAACAATAAGTAGAAGATCCTGTATATACTGATCATGCCCTGGTAACAGGGATATTTGTACACAGCCACTGACATGGAATTGCCAGAACCAAAGTAAAGAACAGAGGACTTCTTAATTCATATTTTAAAATTTTCAAAGGGATTTTAATCTAGCTCTTTAAAAAACATTTTTAAATACAGAGAAATCCACTGGATAAGATTTTGAAAATGTGGGACTCTGCCTGCCAGACTAAGGCATTAAGAGTTAAAATGTCACCCAGATCCCAGTGCCCATGTGTCCTTTCAGCAATGACTATGAAGGTTTCCAGTCAGTCCACAGAAAACATCAAGTATGGAGATCTTGAGGAATCTGAGTTAGCTGAATTTGTGCTAAACTTCCTTGGACAAAATATAATGTCCTAATACTCTAAAGTACTGAACTGCTCAAGGATTTTTGTCAAGAAAATTTTCACTGCTTTTTTTTCCCCCCAATTTTGAACATATTGCTTTAATTGGATGTTAAGTGGAATAAATCTATGGTCTTCAACATCTGGTAAATGAGACAGTGTTTCTAATGTACAGAAAATATCACCTTTTTGTAGGGAGTTTTTAAAATAGAGAAAAAAAACCCAAATATTGCTTTTGAGATTGAAATATCTGACTAGAAATAATTATTACTAATATAGTAATTGTCATTAAAAATTATTCTTCATCAAGAAAGACAGAACCTCGTGTGTCCATACAGCTCCTTCAGGAGTCAGGCGGGAACCAGGACTCCTAGTAAAGGTTATGTCTATACAATGTTGATATCTGAGGCCGACCAAGATGGGAATCTGGGACTATGAGTTTACTACTGACACATCCTTTATCTTGCTAACTGAAAATGTTATTATGCAGTATGTGTTGTTTCTGTCACAGATAACCACATGGGATTACATTTGCCACAGCAGAATGAGGAGGCAAAAAAAAACAGCAAAGGAGGTGTGAATTTATCAATTAAATTTGAGGCTGAACTTTTCCGTGGAGTCTGCCATCACCTAAATTGGAAAACGGTGAAAATTCAGGCTCTCTGGACTGAGTAAATGACTATAATTTGGATTTAAATGACATAGGAATCAAAAGTTGTTTCAATTTGCTAATTCTATACCCTCGTTTTTCCTCATTGTTTCTTCCTCAGCCTCCTACTGTTTATAAAATTGAAGAATCAAGCTGACTTGACTGTCCAATGCCTTCACTATGATTGAATCTCTCTTTCTGAGTACGTGATTGACAGCTACATAAAATAATGTTTTCCTTAGCTAACAAACACTAATTTTGGCTTGATTTTATCTGCCCTTGCATGGGATCATTCAGCCCTTGAAAAGAACGCCTCTGGGAAAGACCTTCTCATTGGTAACCTCCTAATAACTCAGACAGATATTAAAACCAGTTCTGCCAGACAAGTGATGGAAGGGTTTCATACATGATACTTGCAAGACAGCCTCTTGTAGCTCTGGAAAATGGCAAAGCACTTCTCGGACCTGTTTGACAAAGTCCCTGTGCGAGGTTAAAGATCCTTGTTCACTTTATTTTCTGTGTAGGGGGAAACACTGATCCACATAGACATTATTTTCAACACCAGTTTTAAGTCACTGTAACTTTCTAGCCCTCTGTGGCATTACTGCTGCTCTATTTGCATGTGTGGAACAGGAGAGCCAGATCACGCTGTGTATTTGGGCATTGCTTCCTAATGTTGCAGTTTATTAATTTCTCATAGAGATAACTGACCACTAGATCTGTTTTCTCCATGATTGCAGGTGCTGTTACCTTTAAAAAGGCCAGTAGAAAATCTTAGAAAATAGAGGGAGAATTTTTTCCCTTAGAAAATGAAGGGACCTCAAGAGAATATCTGTTCAATTGCCCTGCCTGCAGCAACTAGACTAGTTGTGCAGGATAAACACTTATGCAGACTGTTCATTAAAAAAATAAAAGCTAATAACAGTCATGGTTTAAAGGTCTCCAAGCCTGCTCCTTGGGTGATTGTGAATGATACTGAACTGCCTTATACTGTGATCTGCACATTCTTCTTGGAAAAAAAATTGTATTAAAATATTACGTTGTATATATGATACGCCTTTCTCAGCATTCTCCAAATGTGTATTACATAGTCCCAGATATATAACACTGATGCACTGTTTGAACAGCATCCACCTTCATGGAAGCTCATCTAATGACTTTTGAAGTCAGATACTGCAAAAGCTGGCATTTGCAACCAGGCAAGTTTTAACAGTATAAATAAGACTCAGAAGTGAGATAAGTTCCTATTACATATGTTAACCAAACAGTATATCCCCATTAAACTAGATAAGGGTAAAAAGAAGACAAAACCAGAAATCCAACACAAAAAAATAAAACCAAACAAACCCAAACCGAAAAAAACCCACCCCAAAACCCTCCAAAAGCAGCACAGGAATACTGCATTCTCTCCATTCTCTATCATTTTTACTTCGGGGATCTCAGCTGATCTCAGTTGATGTTTCTGCTCAGTAGTTTAGGAAATCTGGCTATTTAAGCCTGTATATAGGAACTGCAACATCCTGAAAGATATCCCTGTAAAGACACTGGTGGTGAAGTAAAAGGCTGATTTCCACAGAGAAACATTATTATCCCTTATTCTGAGATAACAGAGCTATCTCTAAGCTAGCAATATGTACAAGGCAGCACAATTATACTTGAAACTGGGAAGCAGAGCTCCCTTTGTTTTGGCAGCCCAGTGCCCAGGCAGAGGACTTGCAAATTATGAGGTGAGGGAACTGAGGGTTGCCCAACCATTTCTTTCTCTAATGAGTACCCAGAAACAATTTGACTCAAAGTGCAGTTGCTGTTTGAGGAAAGCCAGAAGAGATGAATGGAATATTAATGACAAGGCTGTATTTCAGCACCAGCACTTGTTTTACTGGCCCATATGTTGTTAGGGTATCCATGAGGACACAAAGCCAATCAAGGTCAGAAAAGTGAAAGCATAGAGTGTAACTTTTGAGTTAGGGACAGTAAGCAGTATAGAGTGTGAACATGAAAAATACTGACAGGGAAAAGTGGGGGTGGTGATGGTAAGATGGGGAAACTCAGGAGATGGAAACTGCAACATCAAGAATCAGCCCCCATCCTCCTGACCTGGCCAATAAAGACTTTTAATGTTTTACTGAGATGGTGAATGGGTTAATTCTCAGAATATTAGCTGACTTGTTTTATTGGGTGTACTAGCCTATAAGTAATATCTTACATTTTTCATTTATGCATATCCTGTTTGAACACAGACCAACCCAGAGAACAACGGCTATGACACATGTAAGAAAGCTACATAAAAGTGTAGTGGAAAAGAGACAAAATTATGCTAGACTAATAAACAGCACATACTAGCTTTTTAGTAATCATCAGATTTAATCAGATAACAACTAGTTAGCTCTATATTTTCTCTCTGGCATAAGGCTGGATTGATAGTAGATGGATATTTGCCATCCGTTTTCAAAATCTCCAAAGATTGTCTTAAATATTCAGGTTAACAGGATCCTTACCTGGTTGCTACTCTTGACAACCACAGTTCTTTGATGCAGAGCTTTAATTGAATTAGAAGCTCCCGCAGTCACTGATTCGTCATACTAGCATTCAGTGCAACTCAGATGAAAAATTTCCAGTCCTTCAGGGGTGGCCCTACTAGGATGACGATTCCTTCCATCCCAGAAGCTATTAAAGATACAAACATCTTGGCAATGAATCATTTTTATGTGACTGCTGGAACACCAGTCTGAATTAGGGCTGTATTTACATAAATCAGTGTAGTAATGGTCTTCTCCGCCTTTTTTTTAGTTAAAAAACGGGAGAGGGAGGGAAGGAAAGAAGAGAGAAGTTGAAAAAGAATAAAAGCCGCAGTGACATTCAGTGGAATAATTTTATGCTGCTACAAATCAGTGTCTAACCACTAATGACAAGCTATGGATATATATACAAACAACCCTAATAAAAAAAAACCCTATTCCAATCACAGCAAAACGTTCAATGCCCAGTGCTACCAATTCAATCATAAAAGCTTTCAGCCTTAATTTGTAATGCTGGACTGATTACTCATAAGTGCTCTTTCTATTGTCTTATAATTGTGTTTCTGGGGTAGCTTTCGGGTTTGGTCACACCATGGCCAGATCCTTAAAAGATGTCTCAAAGATCAAACTGAGGACGGCATTTTCTTTCCTTTTTTTATATATGCTAAAAAAATCCCAAACTGGGCTCACTCTTGTTTCTTTTTCAAGGCAGGATAGTCTCCAGCAGTCCCACCTGGGAACGATCAAATACCAGCCACCAAAACTCCCCACTTAGGTATCTGAAAGCAGATGTGCTGGGCGCTGAGCCATTTCCAAGTCTGGCCCACCACCAACTGCAGGGCTATTCATGGCAATATGATTCATAACAATAAACGTTTTTGAAGTGCTTCTCATTAAATTATCCGCACAAGCTGATGGTAATTCCTCCGTGATGTGGAACAAGGCTTTGCAATGCTGGGAGCCTGCTAAGCGTGGTGCAGAGGAACATGCAGGCTCAGACAGATTTTTGTGGCAAACTCCATACCTTATTGTTTCTTGCAGCAAGACCCTGAGGCAGCTCGTGAGAATCAGGAGCCCAGAGGCTGAGGTGCGGGATGATTTCTCTGAAATTGTGCCTAAAAATCTGCCCCTTCTCTGCACGATTTTCTATGAAAACAAAGAAAGCTCCAGCAAATATTAGGCTCCTAAATCCCTCTGGCTTTAGCATTTTCACTGAGAATAAACAAGGAAGACACTATCTGCCACAGGCTCACGGAAATGCAGTGGGAAATGCCTGTCCTCTCTAGTGTGCCTTAGCCCTCTGCACTAAATAAAGCCATATTTCAATATCCTGCTATAGACATAAATGCTCAGTCTCATTGCATCTTTAGAAGGATGTGTAATGATATATATTCACATGAAAACCTCTGAGTTCCTTGACTGCAAGGAGGTTTATAGCTTGCAAGTGTGGTACTATTATACACTGCATGTCATGCCAGGATACAAGAGTTTGAAGTGTTGCTATCAGGCTCATCTAGCCTAACATATTGGCCCTTAATCTGGTTCCCCTATGAGGAGCCCTACTATCATGTCCACATGTAATCAGACCTGTGCAGCTGCCTACATGTTCTTATTAATTGGATTGAAGTTAATCACAGTAGGATTAATTTGAAGAGATCAAGGAAACAGAGTGATATTTTGTGGAAAGCAGATGGTTTCTTCTGGATGGAATAAAGCTCTGAAAGCCATAAGAGGTGTTTAACTTCTCAGGTTTACCAAGATTAAAAGCTCAGGGATTCTGTAACTTCACTATAATATATTTAATCACATTTATGCCATGTCAATGAAAGAAACCTTTGGAAACTAACTGTGTGGTTTTCAAAAGGAAGTGGCTTACTGACAGATAGCAGCATCTGATGATCATCCAGCACTCTGAAGGGAGGAATGAAAACATACATCCAATCCTGGCATAATTATTCCCAAGCAAACAAAAGCTAAGCACTGTTGTTTTCATGAGAACCAAGAGCATCCTGCCTCTCCAAAATGGTATAACATGTCATTGTTAAAAATTAAGCATAATAAATAGCCTGGCAGTTCAGCACTGACTTGTGATTTCAGCTGTATCCTTTTTGCCCTCTAAAGAGAGTTTTTTGTAAAGGAATCCAGTATCAAAGCTCAGAGTAAGTACACATTAGGTAACTAAAATTCAATTACCTAAAACCTTGGGCATGTCTGAAAATCTGGACTTTAAAAAGTTACAACAAACTTAAAGAATCATTTCATTAACAAGCTGCAATTCTTTTTCCATGTCTTATACATATATGTAAAACACATCTGCCCGTTCTCATGCTCAAATGACCACAAATATCCTGATTTCTCTACAAATCAGACCTTGCTGCTGAAGTGCCATACTTTGTATATGACATACATGTTAAGCAGGAAAGAAGCATGTCACTACAGTGAGGATGTAAGCTAGATGAAACTGAGCCAGGAATAAAAAGAGCAGGTCTGCAGAGCAAGGTAAATGGCAGTCTGGGGAACACACATGCAGGGTAATGTTGATGTGTCCCTCAAACTTCAGAAAGGAGAAAGTTTTCCAAACTGGATGGGTAGATACAAGAACCTTTGGTCTTCAACCACTAAAAAAGGCACCTAGAGCTCACTTGCTCTCTGTCATCACTGACTTCACAATTCTAGTGTAAACAAAGGCATTTCACTCCCACACAGGGTCAAAAAAAGAAAGAAAAGCTCAAGCAACCTCGCTGTAATTGCAAAACAAGAAAGTGCATTATCCAGGCTTGCACAATTCCTTTTCACAATAAATCTTCCAAGGTTATGCAAGTGGGATTGCCATGTACAGAATTGGGACCAGCTAAGGCAGGACTAATGAAAAAGTCTACACAGAGATGCTAGATTTTATAATTTTTCTATGCAAAAACTATCCCAAATCTGACCAACCAATTAAATTCTGCCCACAGATTTTCTCTTCTACTGATTTTAGGGCAAAACACCCTAAAATGTGGGTTTACAGCACCGCATTTCTATTTCATTTCTAAGAGCACTGAACAGCAATGATTACTGAGCTAGGTTCACCCTTTGAAAAGAGAATCTTGACTTACTTGAGAAGTCTGCCCACTCTAATTTTATTCAATTGTCTTGTGTAGGGATTTTAAAAGACATACATCATTAATATTAGCAGGGTCAGAATACCATTAGGGTGAAATGCATTCTTTCATCCAAAACTTCTAATCAGACCTTCTATATGATGCAAGAAACTTTCTTAGAGATGTGTCCCTACAGCCTCAACTATCATAGAAGATAAGAGCTTCACAAACAGCCACAAGTTTACTTTCAGGAAAAAAAAAAAAAGTATGAAGTCAGTATTTCCTATTTAGAGCTGAGGAACACAGAAATTAAATACCAGAGCAGATCCTCACCTCTTTTTGTGACTGTAAAAATAGAAGCAGGTGGAAGAACAACAGGCTTAGGAAAAGGGAAAGCCATCGGTAGAGAAGGTGACACAGCATTAAGACCACAAGGCTACTTCTGTATGCCCACAGGCTTGCTGTGCATACCCTACTTACAACTACATACAACTTTACACAGAGAAGGCTATAAGAAGAATGAAATCCATTAAGATATATTTTAATCTGCTTTAAACATAACATAACTATTCATTTGCTATAAGCATGTCTCATTTAAACCCCGGGGTCTAGTTCTCCTCCCATTATATGCATTTATTAAACATTTCATAATCTGCTAGTGCTGAGAGGCAATTTAGGGCAGGACCTCATAGTGATTACCACTTAGTGCAAAGGAGCTTATTACTTTACACCCACACTCCCAAGCAGTCACTAGAGATATGCCAGAATTCATATCTGCTGAAAGTAAAGCTTAGTTATGGATATTAATAGATACACAATCATATTTTCCAGTTGGATTTACGTAACTACAAACTTGTCCTATTGTAAAGTTTCGATTTTCATCATGTAATTAAAGGTGATATACATGAAGCTGAAGATAATAACATTGTATATATTACCCTTTTGACAGACTAGAAGATATGCTGCTAATAGCTAAGTATATTTACTCCACAATTGTTATAAATCATGTAGGAAAACCTTTGGTTATATTACCATATAATTACAAATATGAAAAAGAATAATTAGGTAGTTACCTTGTAACTAAAACATAATTACACCGCGAGTATAGCGATCACTTTGGTTTTAACCCCCAAACAACAGCCTTTCTACTCACAGTGCACAGCTTATTTAATTTGGGGTACTAGGATCAGCAGCTAAAAAATGATGTACTTCCAGTTGTCCCTGGATACAAACACCTAGTTCAACTAAAAGCAAAAATCATGTCACCCCCACCTCCTCTTGTCCTGCAAGACTGCAAGCTTGCTGGAACATAGCGTAGATAGTATATACCTACACAGCTCACTCTGCATTGCTCAAAAGCTGAGGACTGTGTAAACTGGCAGTGAAAATTTCCTGGAATAGTACTTTTATGTATTTATGGTTTCTTCTAAAACTACGGCCTACAAAATGTACCATTCCTTGTGAGTATTAATTGAAACAAACTGGAGCTGTTACTGATGATGGTAGTAGAGAGGCTTTCTCAGCAGATATGCCCCTAGTCAAGCTGCAAGAGCTCTCGGAGGATGATGAAAGAGTTAATTAGAAAAGAAGGATCAGAGTGAAAAAAATAAGTAGAGTACAAATGAATGATTAGGGGAGAAAATGAGAGATCAATTTTATAAAGGGAATTGTATTCAAATGCCAACTTCATCCAGCTGTCTGCATAATTCATGTAATACCTCTAGCACATATGTGTCACTTGATATCTGTACCTGTTTGAGGACATTAATAACAAACCAGAAAAGTCAGTTATTGTATTAAATAAAAAGATTGGATAGATAATGAACATAACTGGTACTTAGCAGGAAGAACATTAACTCTGATGCCAAGACACCATAGACATAGGTGGATGGAGAATCTGACCTTCATTCTGTATCAGAAACAAGTCGTGTCATTTTAGAGAATGTTATTTTACAGTGAAAAATTGAAACTGGTCCAATATAGCCTCTGGGCAAATTTTTTGCATAATTTCAGTTTTAGAAAATAAAGATTAAACTAATTTGAAATGAATAACTTTTCAAAGTTGATTTTCATAAGAAAAAAAATGAAAGTACTTCCAAAAATGAAGTACCTTCATAATGTGAGAATTAGGCATTAGTTGCTGTTATAAAAAA
The DNA here is from genome assembly GCF_001604755.1 of Lepidothrix coronata. Taxonomy (NCBI): domain Eukaryota; kingdom Metazoa; phylum Chordata; class Aves; order Passeriformes; family Pipridae; genus Lepidothrix; species Lepidothrix coronata. The sequence goes on along the minus strand of NW_016690342.1, from coordinate 1,768,485 downwards.
ATAAAAAATTGAAAATGTCCTTTTGATTTCTCAGAAGCTGTAAAAAAACCTTCATACTGAAACAAAAAAAAAATATCCCACTGAAGTCAATGAGCATTAAGTCACACCTTTTGGGACAGTCCTTGCACACGAAGTCCTTCTATGTCTGTAGATGAGAAAAGTAAAGATTGTCTCTATGATATTGCCAGCTTCTCACTAACCACAACACACCCATTTCATTTGTCAAATACATAAGCTAAGGTGATTGGTAGCTACAAGTAGTGCCAGCCCCTGAGTTGCCTATACTGTCTGCAACTTGGGCATGGACACACGGCCTGGATACCCTGAGATGTGCCAGCAGGGGCTTACACCTACTGTTCTCACTGGGTGCAGCTTGTCCTCCAGCACCCCAAACTGCTCATCAATGCTCATCACTTGAACACACAAGGTAAAAACTAGCTCAATTATGCGTTGCATTGTATGTGGTTTCAGGATGGGTGGTTCTAAGTTGACAGACTTGGGGTTTCCTTTGCTGGAGACTGAATCCTTTTCCCCCAAAGGCAAAAAATACTTGTTGTAGTCTGCCTCCTCAGCAAGCACAAGGACAACTAAACTTTGTATCCCCTTCCAGTCCCTTTCCCATCTGCCTCCATGGGTCCTATGTTGAGGATCTTGCAGTGTACATAATTCCCTATTCTCCCTGTTGCATTTACCGGCTCAGTCAGGGAATACTCAGAGGCAGGTGTGCTTCAGAGAGCTCTCTACTTCTGCTCATCTGCTTGTATACTTTGTCATGTCTCCTGTCCCCTGTATGATGAGTACCAGGATCTCTGTACATGAGCAAATACAATAAGACAGCGTAAGAACATTTACTAGTCAGTTTTGCATGCTGCAACAAGTTGCTTCTCCTTGATTGCTCCTTTTGTGTTAAGAGCTTGTCCTTCACACATCTTCAACAGCAGAGAAATTCTGCAGCTAATCAGTGTGCTAATGAAATAGTTGTTCTGTTAATAAAAATTTTTAGAAACTGGCAAAGAAAGAGGCAGCTTTACAAATGAGTCCTTCTCTTCAGCTAGAGCTCCCATTCAACTCAAGTGCCACAAAACAGCACTTCAGCAGTGCTTAAGCTTTACTACTTCAACAGTTCATTTCTTTCTCCCCAGGATCATAAACCAATTAGAAATGTTACAGGAATTTACCAAGAACAACCAAGTCAGTCCTATGGTTATTACTATAATAAAGTCACCTGAAGACGCCAAGCCCCAGCTGAGAATGGAGCCTACTGAGTCGTGGGCTGCACAGACCCCTAACAAGGGTCCCCACTTCTGACACTGACAGTCCATGCTTTATGGGGACTCACCTGTGCATGGCAGTGCTGACAACAGAGTCCCCCATGCCAGGATGCAGTGCAGTCCGCTCACACAGGGGCTCTCAGAGCCCATCCAAGCAACGCTGGAGATGCAGTCCCCCTTGGTGAGGTACTGGTCATTTCAGTCTTCCAAGCAGGAACTGGAAAGCTTCAAGCAATTTGTATTGGTGTTGACACCAAAGTCATCACAGCGACAGGTCTGAGGCAGCAAAGACAACAAGGGAAAAATGAAATTGAAGAATATGCATTTGCACTGTGACTGCAAAGAGCCTGGTGATTCCCTGAAGAAATGAGGCTCCAGAGATGGGAATTGCTCTCTTGTCTACAGATGAGAAAGTTATTTAGGCGAATATCACAGTTGCACAAACCCCAGCATCTTAATATTTAAAAACACCAGGGAGTAAGGGAGAAGAAAAAAGAAGGATGGAAACCTGGGAAATGAAAAGACCAAGTAACAGCAGGGAAAAAAAACAGCAGGTGAAGGCAGCAGAAGAGCCAGCAATGAGTTTATGACAAAGCTAATGATCAGTGTTTCTCCCTTTATTTTTTAAGGGGATGGTTTAAAATGTGTTGCCTGGTTGTTGGTTCGTTTGGTTTTTTTGGTTGTTTTGGGTTTTTGGTTTTTTTATTTGTTTGTTTGGTTTTTTATCCCAGCTTTTTACATGAGAAGTTGTCAACACACTGGCAAGAAGTTTTGCCAAAAGCTAGGAAATTCCTCACATCTTGCTGCCCTTGACACTAGAGAGGCCTTGATCACTGTCAGAAAAGCCCATCTTTATCTCAGCTGCAGTGAAATTTCTGTCTGCTAGAGGACTTGGCCAGGACATTCAGGCCACCTCGACAGCAAGGTTTGCTGAGACTTTGACATGCATGGTATGTCAACCTCAGACAGCATGTCCCTGGGACTGGGGAAATCCTACTTCCAGCCTGACTCCTTTGACAGCTACTCATGAAGCATTTGGTAATCAAGGGACTACATGTCCTACCAAAGTCCTTTGGAAAAGAAAAACAGAATTTGTACTCGGTATTATTTCAGATGCAGAATTATAAGCTGCTTTTGTGCAGTATTAAGTAAATAGTTAAGAACAAAGCATTTTTTAACAAAAAGAGGTGGTGAGATACCCATGGATTAGTTTTGCACTTCAGCAAGCCTCATAGAATTGTCTAAAATATCTCACAATTCTCAGGATGTAGCTTTTTCTTTTCAATGAGCCTATCACCTCCTGTCAGCATCCCCTCTGCCTTCCTTCATCCTCTTAATTAGTGACTGCGAGCTCTGCTTTTGTTCTCTCTATTTGGCTTTAAGCTAGAGAAATTAAATCGAAGGAATCCTCCAGAAGGCTTTGTACCTGCACATGAAGGTGTCATAAATAGCTTGTTAATGATTTCAGAAGTGACTAATAAGTAGCTACATTGGGTAACCTTTCAGCATGCTGAATAATTTGATAAAAACTTAATCATTTTAATGGAGGATAGTTTAGTACCAGTATGGAACAAGGCAAATTGAAACTCATACCAGTAGTGTCATTTTCTATGCCTCTACTACGGAGAGGCTTCTCCCCAGATGTCAGTACTGGGACAGAGCCAAGAATAAGGGGGAATTAACTCAAGGGCCAAAGCCTAAGGCAGATGTTAGGACTAAACTCATTAAGTAGAAAACCCTGTAAATAAACCAATCCAGTCCAAATACTTCAGCTAAAAATAATTGTCATCTTCAAGGGATACTCCCATATCTAATAAGTCCAATAAAAATTAATTCCTCAATTTTCTGCACCTATACTATCATTACAATCTTATTTCTAATCTCTATTTTCTTGCAGCAGGTTCAACATCATAGTAGAGCACTGGAAAGTTATCAAATACTTTATCTTCTAGCTGTTCCTTCCAATAAACCAAACAACTTTGGAACTCAAGCAATGGCAAGACCTTGATGTACTGTTCACATCCAGGGCTACATCGGTCACTGCTGATTTTCAGAACTGAAGATCAAGGAAAAAATGTAATTAAACAAATAATAAAAAATTAACAAAATTACTTGTTTGCAGAAGATACACCCCTACACCCACACTCTTCAAACACATTAATATCTCATGCCTAAAGGGAACATATGTATTAACAGGAGTTTCAGATTTTGTGCGTTAATGGAGACTGAAAAACGTGCTACTGTGACTGGCCACATCCCAACATGGGATATAGTGAGACTGCATTTAAACCAGTGTATAGTTCTAAACACTTCTGGCAGGAAAGTACCCAACATTAACTGTTAACTATTAATAAATTAGTCTGGCATTGACCCACAAATTTGGTAAGATTTTAGGATGCTCGTGCCTGAATGGAACTCTGTGTAGGAGTAACAGAAATACTCTACAATGAATAAGCCTGCTGAGAGCTCTGTGCATGTATCATTATCAGACATGACACTGTGAACAAAATAAAATGTTCTTATGACTAGTGACAAGAAATCAGAGTGCTTCTCTTTCCAGACAGGCCAAGGAAAGGGTTTTTTTTTCAACTACAACACTGCAGATTTCACAGTATCAGCAAGCATGTCACAAATCTTTACCCTGAACCAGACTGCTTGCTCTAAATCTGTCTAAGAATCTGTGACGAAACACCCAAATTTTTCCTTTTGAAATGGTTACTCATTTGGAAATATCCTTGAAATTTTCTTCTTTTCAAATATTTCAAATCTTATCCAAAACAACATAGTTCAACATGGGCTGTGGCAAAACATATATGTCAGGGAGAATTTTGATAAAAAACATCTGAATGCTTCTTTCTTTGAGCATTTCCCACCCCCACCTTTTCTGTATCTGGCAGGTCCCCCTGCCAAATCCCCAATTTCCTTTTTTTCTCAGATCTGGACCTCAACTGGCTACTTTATCACCATAGCTGTGCAGCCATAGATCAGGGATGCTAGTCTCACAGCTAATAGCACAGCTGAGTTCCTGAATGTGTAATGGTTGAGGTGGCAGGAGTGAAAACAATGTGAAAGTCTTCATCTGGGAACTTGATCCAAAACTATCAAAATTAATGGCAGGACATTTCTGTGTTAAAATCCAGGGCATGGAATTATGTCCAACCCAAACATTAGCACCAAGAGAAAACAAAGTGAAATAGTTTTTGGGGGGAGAGACAAAGTATGATTTTTTTGTTTTGTTTGGGAGTTTTCTGTTTAAGTTGCTAGTTTTGTTGTGTTGGGGTTCTTTTATTTGCAGTATGGTGTTAGAAACAAGATTTCAGTTTCATGCTTCAAATGAAAATATAAAAACAGCGAGAAGGAAAATATTTGAGTTACAGCATGAAAATATCATAAGGGTTTGCTTTTGGTTTAATTTTATGGACTTGGAGTCCTATTTAATGGTCCCTCAGACTTGCACACTCAAAGGCCACTCACAACCTATTTACAAGGCATGATGCTGGGGTTCTTTTTCTACTTGGGAATGTGCTTGCTTTTCTATTTCTCCCCAAGTCATGTCTCACTAGCTTTGACTAACCTTCAGCTCTGTAACTTAAATGCATCACATTTACGCTCTGGTGTGCTTTGTAAACCTTGATACCCACCTATAAATGGGAAAACATGACTCCACTATAGTTTCTTCCATTTGTAGGAAGATAAATGTGTATGGCATCAATGCTTCTTGGCTCTCTGACAGCAGAGCCATCACCTCCTGATCTGAGGCAAGCTTTAATGATGAAAATCGGTAGTGCTTTCTGACTTGGTACTCACAGAGAGGCATTAGTGAGACAGACCCCAAGTGCTTTTTGATTAGTGCATTTCTCCAGGCAAGAGTCTGATTGAGTAGTAATTTCCAGGCTGAAGCCCTTTGAACCAGTGGGGCATCCTTTACCCGTCAGAGTAAAGTCAATGGCAACTGATTCCTTAACTTCAGTGGACTGAGACCTTTTAAAACTGTTTCACAGAAAGGATACCTACAGTCAGGTTAAATACAACAAACACAAACCCATGATACCCTAATTTTGACAAAATTTCTGATTAGCCCAAGACTTTTGCATCTTTACATCCTACTATACCTGTATTTTTTGTGAAAATAGAATTAGAAATCATATTACTAGGTTAATACTTACAAATAACAAATCTATGTTGCTACCCCTGAAAAAAAGTACATAGTTCAGATGAAGAAATTCTACTTTTTAAAGTTTGCAATACAGGAACAAGTCTACTACTTGAGGTCAATTTTACCAATTTTAAGAGAAATATAGTGCAGACTACATTTCTCTCATTTCACTAGGCATGATATACAGCTTATGCAGACTCTAGTAGAACGAGTTATTGGCTTATGTGTCTTGCAAAGGTAAAATCCCTATGGATTTCACTGAGAAGATGACAACTCTTTTGAAGAATTGTATTGCTGGTCCTTTGTACCAAGAAAGTAATTGAAATTGGAATCTCTGATAAACACGCAAGTTTTTTCTCTGATAAAGGACCATGGTAAGAGAGGAGGCAAGATGTAAATGTTTTATTCTTCTTAGGGTTTTTTGTTGTATTTTTATTTATGCGTTCACTAAGGTCAAATGTATACTATGCAGAACCCTTTACAAGCCTTTTTAACATATATTCCATACAGTTTGTAAAAGCCTGTATTACTTTCTTGCTTTGGTTTATGTACCAATGCTTTATAGTGTTTACTGGACACATTTCCAAAACCAAAAATCTATGATTCTACTAAAAACATTTCTTCCATTTTTCTGTAAATAGCTGCAGCTTTATACTTTCCTGTAACTGAATAAATCACTGCCAAATCCTAGAAAAAAAAAAAAAATCAAACAAAAAGAAACCACAAAGTTAGATCAAACTAAGTACTTATTACTTTCTGTAGAAAATAGAGACCAGATTGGGGTTTGTTCGTGCATGGGATTTTTTTTTTACATTAAAATAGATAACAGAGAAAGAAATGCTTTTTGGCTTCAGATTTTTAAAATTCTGCTTTGAAAATGTAGCCACAAACCCTTCCCTCACAAAGCAATTTTATCTCACTTAAAATTTCATCTTTGATAGCAGTTGTCGGTATATTCTGAGAGACTGCGTAAGTTAAAACCTGCTGAAAAAAATATTAGGAGAATAAAGTGAAATTTCTTGCTTTTGTGTCCTCCCAGCTTGACTGTATTACAGCATGGAGGTGCACTAGCTGTCACATGAGCCTGTATGTGCTGTGATGTGCTGCACAGATTCCTCCACTAATGAGAAGCAATGAGCACGCTCCCATGCCCCGCTGCATTTTACTCAGCCTTGCTTTGCAAGGATCTCTTCTCATCACTTCTCAGCAGGAATTTCTTTCTTTCGCAGAGGAAGATGGAGACAGCTTGGTGGGTGTTTGTCTGGGTATGGCTTCAGAAGGGTATCTTTGAAAGCTGTATGTTGCACGGAATAATAGCAAGCTGCTTAGCCTCCCTGTCTCAGTTACCCTCTAAAAGAGGAACTGTAACACAGGGAGGTACAAAGGTAAGTGTATAGAAAAAAAATTAAGAAAGCTTGAATGCTGGATAAAGAAGTAAAATAAATATCACAGGCACGGAGAATAAAATATTTGAAGAAATAACATGCATGCTTGACTACATAGAAAACTTGTGTAAGACTTCTCTCAGGTTTGAACAGTAACCGAACCCCAATACCTTGAGAAAAGCATCTGGTAACTCAATCCTAATCTTCTGCTCTCATCACTAAATTTCAGCTTTTCTTTAATATCTGATTGCAGTAGATGACTTCACATGACACAATTATCCCTGTTTTGTTTTTTTCTCCTTAAAGTGAGAAAGCACCAAGGGAAGCTATGGAAGGGATCCCCTCTGTCTTTCACAGATATTTGCCTCGAGCACAGGCTGCAGGCATATAATGAATCAGCTCTCCTCAAACAATTATACAGGACAGGGCTTTGAGTTCTTGCTGAGAAAATTGCCTGGAATAGGTGAGCCCTGCCATCACTGCTCTTCTAGGGAGCACAAAATCCAGTTCTGTTTTCATAGCCAAGAAGATGTGCTAGCACTGCCTTGCCAGTCACCTGCTGCTGCTCCCTGAAATTTGCAGCTTCAAATCACTGATGAATAGACCCAAGAAGTTCAGCCTTCCCCACTTCTCTTACTTGAAGAAGGGAGAGGCAGCCCAGATAAAGGTCTAATGCTGCTTTGCTGCTAGTTCTGCAGGCAAAAACATTTTGTGACAGCTCCGGCACCTCAAGGTTGAACCACAGGCCCAGCACTCTCACTTTGAAAGAACTCAGCTCTGAGCTTTGGCAAATTTTTGAATGAATTTGGAAGCATCAACAGATTTCAGGTTTGTACTTTGTCAGCTCCCCATTTTTGAGCTGATACATAAGATGGCTTTTCTCAAAGATTCCCACGCTGCTAAGCAGCTCCCTGACTGTTTCTCCCCAGAGCCTGCTTCCGAATAGTAAGTAGGACAAATATATAGGACAAATATGAATTTTGCCACAGATGGAACACAAACAAGTTCAAAAAGACTTAGCTAGAGGCTTCTACAGAGGCTGTCATTGGAAATGTATGGGTGGGTGTAAAGGGTTAAAGCTGTGAAAGCTGAAGCCTGTTCCAGCATCAGCTGAGAGGTGTGTCATACAACTAATGGCATGGAAATACCGAAAAAATGGCTGAGCAAATGTTCTCTGGCAGACCTCACGGAGTAGTTTAAGATCTTGCTGCCCTGACTTGGCTATAACACATCAGAGCTAACATACCTGAGTGGCTCATAGAAGCACTCCCAATTTGTTTTAGTGCATTTAAATAATTTGCAGCAGTGAAGCAGATCAGAAATCTTGCACAGGTTTAGGAGACACCATGACTGTGAGTACAGGCATCCCTCCTGGAAAGATGAGGAAGTAAAAATAAGGAGCAGATAGTCGTACAACTTCAGAACTCCCAGCAGACCCACAGGAGCACCTTGTCTGGACCCTAAAACAACAGGGACAAATAGTTGTGCAGGGAGCTGGAGTATGTCCAAAGAAGGGCAAAAAAGCTGGTGAAGGGTCAAGAGCACAAGTGCTATGAGGAGCAGCTGAGGGAGCTGGTGCTGTTTAGCCTGAAGGAAACCTAATGATAAAACATTGCGGCAAAATTCATCTGAGAGAGAAGAAGGAATAAAGCAATAATCTACTTGGTGGAGACTGGTCACTATTGCCAATTATCAATCTGTAATTCCCTTAATCTGAAAGAGTCTCCATTTGGTGCCAAATTGCATGAGGTGGGCTGGATTTGTTAAGTTGAAGAGTCCTTGGGCATTTGTTACTTCCAACTTCACAGTTTGCCTTGTAAGCTTATAATAAAATCATTAAACAAGGAAGTGAGTCTGGGCTCCCTGCAAGACAGGAGGCTTCTTTCCTGCTTCCTCTCCTCAGCTCCTTCTCCAGAGATCTCTATTTTACTTTTTTCTCTTGCCTTCTTGTTTCCTGTTGAATCACACAGTGAGAAATAAGTGTTTTGTGATCTCTTCTATTTTTCTTCTCAACTTTTCTTTCAAAGAAGAAAGAACCACAGGAGAAAAAAACCCCACTCCTTCAGAGAAGATCAATTTCACATGTTATGAACCACAAGACAAGGTTTCAAGAGAGAAGGTCCTTCACAAAGCAAAGAAGTTGCCATCCACCCTGCAAACAGAAGGTCACTGTCATTCTTTGTAAGATAGTCCTCACACAGGCCTTCCCAGAGGGAAAAGACCAGTTTAACTGTAATGCTGAAAGGGAGAAGAAAAAGCTGTCTTATGGATCTGAGTAAGGATAAAATAAAGGGCTCACATGAAATTCAACTAGAAACTACAGACTCTAATGACACTCCCTCCCTGCAACAAGTACCTGAAGCTCCAGAGACCCTGGATGAAGAAGCATTGCCTTTGTTTGAACAGTTAGCTGTTAACATCTCTCTTGGGGATTTTTCCAGTGGATAGTTTTGGAGTTTCATTAGGGTTTTTTTTAATATTTGCAAACTTTCAGTGGTTACAATATTCTACATCAAGAGTTTCCATGGCTGAACTGTATGGTTTGTAAAAAAAAAAATACTACTTTGCATTGCTTTAACCCTTTGTGCGATAGTTTTTCCTTACTCTACACTCTAGTCCTTGAAGTCTTGGAAGAAGCACTGAACAATTGCTCTCTACCACGAACTCATGGTAGACTTGAAAAGTCCTAAGCTGCTTGATCGCTCTCTGTGCTGAAGCTCTTCTATATTTTGCTTGTCCTTGATAAGTGTAGCTATCCTTCCCCTCAAGGGTGGGTCATCACAATATGTCTTTTGTATCTTTTCCAGCAGTGTTACTCAAACGTAAGGTTGCCAGAAATATAGAACGTTCAGGAGGTGGGAGTAATGAATTTCTATAGTGCTGTAATAATGACTTCTACCCTGTTGCTTATTCCTTCACAATAATTCCTAAGCTTATGTCTACTTTCATAACTGCTACTGACCATTAAGCCAATGTTGAGGCAGAACTGCCTATTTTAACCCCAACATTTTCTTCTTGAAAGGCTAGCTGGTAGCTAAGTATAGGGTTAGGGTTGTGTTTTTTCCCCAGTATCCCCCAATTTGTTTGGGGTTTTTTTCTGCACTGAGTTTGACTTTTTACTATCCAACCATGCAGAATTGTGATGTTAATGACATTGCCCTCCATTCACAGATAAGAAACAGAAGAATGAAGATTACACAGGGATTTCAATAGAGCAGAGGGCAAAAAGTGAGTCTGCCATATCCTCAGTTTTCCTCAATGTGAAAAAACCTATTCTTCTAAAGCTGCTTTGATGTTCCTGTATACCCACAGTGTTTGAGGAGGTCCACATTAAAGCAGCCATTTCCCTTTGCTTCCAACAGTGGGGAAGTTTCTTCCACCACTAGGAGAGCAGATGTGTGCATTACCAATGTCCCTGCTAGGGCTGCTGCGGGCTAGTGTGAGCCACCCAGCTACCAATGGACAGGCAACCTGTTCCTGCAGCCTGATCATGGGGAGATCAGCAGCTGTAGTGGTCTGGTGCTGCTGCACACCTTTGTGAAAGATCATCAGTTTTCAATATTGAAATTAATCTTAATGCTAGCTTAGCTTGATGTTCAAAACCCCTTTCAGATGCAGATCTACAAAAGATGTGACAGCATTTGGGGAAGTAATTGAAAACACTGCAGCCTGAACACAGGTTCAGGAAGCATATGGGCAATATCCTGCAAATAATTTCCATTTATAGCTGTTATTTCAGACCAGATCTTGTGTATGTAATGGCAGCTTCTATTATCTCCTTTTCTCTCCTACCTTCTCAAAACTTTCCATCTGTTTGGCTCTCAAATTAACGGGGCATTTTAGCACGATAGGCAAGATCCTCCAATCTATTATCCTGAAGGGAAATTTACTAGCTCAGATTTGCTGGCCTGCACATTAACTCCTAGTTTTCTGCAGTTTGCTAGAATTCTCTACAAAACAACTTGTTATATGCCACACCCAGAGACTATCATGAGATTTCAGGAAGTGCATGTCCCTGTCTAATGCAGATGCTAAGAGCAGCACACTATCAAGACAGCACAGTCTCGTTAGTCTCAAATTAAGCCTATTCTTTCCAGTTGACCCCATCTCTATGCACTCAGAAGGCCTCCTGGCCTTCTTGAGAAGACCTCATTGAGAGCAGCCCTGCAGAGAAGGACTTAGCGTTTTAGTGGACGAAAAATGACATGAGACAGCAGGGTAAGCTTGCAGCCCAGGAAGCCAGTTGCATCAAAAGAGGCAATACCAGCAGGTTGAGGGAGGTGATTCTGCCCCTCTATTCCACTATTGTGAGACTCCACCTGGAGTAACGCATCCAGGTCTAGGGGCCCCCAGCACAAGAAAGGCAGGAATCTGCTGGAGCAAGCCCAGAGGAGGCCATGGAGAAAGTCAGAATGGTACAGCACCTCTTCCACAAAGACAGACTGAGAGAAATGGCATTGTTCTGCCTGGAGAAGAGAAGGTTAGGGGAGACCTTAAAGCAGTCTTCCAGTACCTAAAGGGGGTTTATAAAAAGAGAAACACTTTTTACATGGGCAGAGAGTGACAAAACAAGAGGCAATGGCTTTAAATTAAAAGAAGAGAGATTTAGTTTAGATATTAGAACGAAATTCTTTACTCAGAGAGTAGTGAGACTCTGGAAGAGGTTGCCCAGAGAAGCTATGGCTGCTCCACCCCTGGAAGTATTCAAGGCCAGATCGGACAGGGCCCTGAGTAACCTGATATAGGGGGTGGTATCTCTGCCCATGGCGGGGGGGTTGGAACCAAATGATCTTTAAGATCCCTTCCAACCCAAGCCATTCTTTGATATCATGAACCCTGGCACTGTATGGCAACGGCAGTCCAGAGTAAAACTAAAACTATCATATTGCTGGTTTCTTGATCACACCATTTTTTAGAGCTGAACTAAAATGGCTCTCTCCAGCAGAGGAATTTCTTTCTTGCTTATTAAAATGTCTGTTGGACAAACCCAAGGGTGTTGAGTATGTTTCTGAAGAATATAAGCAAAAACCCACAAGCAACAAAAGGTCTTCATTATCCATATTGGAAATTCCTATCAAGGACACAATCTAGCCCAGCACAGAAAGGAGATTAGTAGCAGACTCTCATGTCTGGAGGCAGACAAATACTTGGTTGGAGAAGAGCCCAAGGGCTTGACTAAACTGACTGAAATAAAATAAAAGAGTCTTGGGAGACTCTGTGAGCTTGGCCTAAACTCCATTGAGAGCTCCCTGCTCTGATTTTCATTATGGTGCAAAATTTATGCTGCTCTCATACTTGTCCTGGGGAAAAAATTACTTCCATAACCAGAAGTGCTCTCTGCTACGTCTGCCCACACTGGTAGTACACAGCTACCCCAAGACAATAAAATATATTGCTGCCTGTCTTTTGCTCCTTGTGCACTGGGCTTCCTGACTAGTGAATGCTTCTTCCTCATGTACACAGAGTCGGACAGAATAAGACTTTGAGATACTTTCAGCATGAGCTCAAGTAGTGCCTAGACGCCGAGACAGAGGCTACAGCACAGTCCCTTTTAGCCTGGACGCTGACTGACTTGCTTTACTGTGTAAACATTGCCTAGAGGAGCTACCTATGGCCTGGAGCTCCAGACAATAATTAAGTTGTTAGTGGGTTGCCCCAGCATTACAGTAATTGATGATTAAAGTAGGTACAGGACACCGCTGAGGCCTGGCACACAATAAGGCTGATCAGTTGCTATCCTCCAAATTCACACCATTGAGCAATTTTCTTACACGCATCGTTCCAGCATGCTGACAGCTTTGCTGTTCCCTAATCAGCTGGGGCAATTTATGCAGTTTCTGGCCGTGTTTTACATCAAAACTCATTTGATTCTCTGGTATGTTGCAATACTGCTGAAGACAATCATCCTTCAAATACGCTTTTCACGCACATCGTTCCCCTCCTTTGCCAGTTTTACACGAAAAGGGCAACACAGAGCTGCGTGTGCTAATTGAGAAAGTTCTTATATGTTGCACTCAGCATATTTCTCTGCTTTGTTTCTCAACTCTTCTCCTATATAACCCCACAGCTGATATAGTAAAACATTGATAATGACAATGGTATCACTGGGTTTGAAGTGGAAAGGATGACATTTTGTCATCTCACACAAGCAGTGCTACATCCAGCCAGGAGAGATGCAAGAGTCTGAACACCAGCTCAACTGAGCACTAGCTGGTCTTTTTATGTACACAGAACGGAGAAGGAACTTGTGACATTGCCGTGTGTAAGCTTGTGTTGCTACTTTATAGCTCACCAGCTCAGAACAGATCTCTCATAACAATGGCCTCAGATGAGAGGGAGAGATCTCCTTCAGTCTGAAATACTGCCTAATTGGAAGAAAAGTACCTCATGACATATTCCAAGTAAATACATTTGTATCATCAATTGCTTACCCGTAAGCAGATGGCTGGAATTGCACAGTGGGGGTCCTTTTTGTAATCTGCTGCCACAAGAGCCATTTGAGTCAGATCCAAAACCTCTTCAAGTCAATGGGTTTTTTTTCAATTAACTTCAATAGAAGTTGGGTGGGATCCAGAGAATTAAGTGACCCTGGAGATGTATTCTGGGTGTCTGCTGACACTCTCCAGGGGGGAATTTCCATCTCCTCTAGGTTTGGTGGTTTTGGTTTTTTTTTAAGCAGTTCTGAAACAAGAGAGGTTTATTTCAAATCTCCAGAAATTTATACTACAGGAAAATCCTGTTGAAGTGAGAGGAAATTTTGCAATGTATAGGAATTTTTACTTATGACTGCTGTACACTCTACTCCAGGAGTTTTACTGGCTCAGTAAACTGCTCAGATTGGCAAAGAGATTCTTTCAGTACCAAACAAACAAGGTCAAAAATAAGTACCTAAACATTGCTCTTGAAATGCCCCCTAAAACTCTCTAGTAGCTGGAAACTTTCCACCACTCCATTTCTTGGGGGTTTATAGCAACCCTACCTATGAGATCTATTAACATCAGCCTTTCCCTTCCTCCCACACTTGAACTATTTTAAAACAGTCTGCAGTTAAGCTAAAGTCTCCATAAGTTTTGCATTAACCTGTTCTACAATTCCAGGATGTGAAGTGTAGCTATTCCCTGGCTCAGTTTTGCTTTGCACAGAACAGAGGGACCTCCTAAGCATTACTAAGAGCTGTGTCATGGCCTATTGACAGTCATGCAGCTTTGACAAATTTATGTGCAAGGCCGTGACAGCTAGGCTTGGTGGCATTTTGAAAGAAAAGCAAATTTAAGCGTTTTTACTGAAAGAAAGCAGCTTGGATACTCAGGACTCAGGCAGTTCAGATAGTTAGCAAAGAGGTCTACTGGGGATATGACAAGTAAAATTTCCTACATTTACCTCAGGTAATATGTCTCCAGCAAAAAAAAAAAGAAGGGGGGGGAACCCTGGTCTGTGATGAAAAGAATTAAAACGGTTCTTCAAGGTGCCAGTCCACAAAGAAAAAAACTAAAGCCCATTCTGAAGCCCTATCAAGTGACATATTCTGTCTCACTCTCCCTACTGAGGACTGAGGGAATTGTATTCATTGTAAAGGTAACTTTAGGGGGGCCAAGACATTGTGGTAGAAGGCAGGCTGAACAGGAAGTGTTAAGGATGCAGGCAAAGGAAAGGGAGGTTTAGAGAATTCCTACCCCTCCAATTCCTTCATGTCCTTAACTGCTGTGCCTCCTGAAGTACTAAGGCTAAAGATGTGCAACTGATGACTCTTCCATATACAGCTAAAAGAAGCTCATCCATAATCATAGAGGTATATACACCAAATCAGTGTTCTGTCTATTTACCTAGTATATCTGGTTTTGGTTTGACCTGAAAAATGTCAGACTCTATCTTGGCATTTGAAAAATGAATCTATTTTTTTTTCCTTTCCAATCCCAAATTTTCCCTTTTTTATAGGTAGAACACTCAGAATACTCAGATCAAGATATTTGGATTTTTTTGGGAGATAAAATGCTTTTAAAATGATGTCTCAAAAAGTAAAAATGTGAGGGTTTTTTGTTGTTGTTGAACCTGAATGCCTATATACTAGCCATTTTTAATTTGTAAACTTTTGGAAAGCCTGCACAATCATCTGCATTTGCTTTCCAATAGACATCCGACAGGCCTACAAATGGTAGGTCACACACACTTCCTCTTCCAGTCAGCTTTGTTTTGTGCCTTCCACAGGGAGAAACGCCACCTAAGGGAGAGCCCTGGGAGAATCTGTGGCTCCAGACCTGGTAACAAGACACCTACAGACCTCTATCAATTTGATGTTCTCTGTCAGTTCAAGTCCTTTGTGCTTATTCAAGGCTAAAGCAGAATGGTACTGAAGAAGTTAGTATTCTGTTTGTTGACATCATCAGTGATATCATAATCCTGGCATAGGTATCTCTGTAATGTAACACGCTCCACAGAATCTAAATCTCAACACTCCTAGACATATGATGATAGACAAAAAGGCCCAACTTTCCGAAGAATCAAACTCTAAAAGGAGGTTCTTCTGGAAGGTAATTTTGTCTTTCACTAGCTTTCCAAATCAATCTTACACAATCATCCAAACTATAAAATGAGCCACTGAATATATTTCTGTGCTACAAACACAGGACAAAGTCAACGTAAAAATCTTGCCATCATTTAACTAGCTCAAAGTCTTTCCTATATTTTGTGTTGACTGGGATGATAAATAATTTATTTTAGGAGTACCAGATCACAGAAATAAATTTCTAAAACAAAACTCCTGCAAAATACAATTATTATTCAACTCATTTTAGCAATTCAATAAATGCAGCTCAATGACTTCCGTTAGCTATTCTAGCCAAGGTCTACTACATCATTAAGTATTATTGAGTTGGGTCTGCCATTTTACTTGAAATTATGCACCTGGCATTTTAGTCTATGGCCATAAATGCTCGAAATGTCAGTTATATAAGCATCCATCTTTTTCACTACTGTCTCCCATCAAACATTAGTGGTAGGAGCTTTAATCCATTCTACACAGTCCCAGATATCTACATTTGCTAGAGAAGGAACTGCAACAGTGCACTGACAACTCACAGTAAGTAATTACTCTTAGAAATATCTCAGTAAACTCAATTTGCTCCCAGAGGTCTTTTAAATTATATCTCGTTAGAGTGCAATGTTTTTTCAAATGACAAGGTCACACAAAAAGGCAAAACTCTATTTTATCTTTATCAGAGCTTTACCCCCCCCCATAAAACTGTTATAACACATAATTTCAACCAGATAGAGATATTGTGTTTTACTGTTGCAGCCCAGGAAAGCCATAAAGCAAGCAGAGTTGTTGCTTACAGTCACAATAAATTTGGAATACCATGTAGCATTCTAGGTGAGGCATACACATCTATTGATGTCAGCTGAGTGGGAAGAAGTAATTCTTTATTATTATTTTTTGAACTTTGCTGGTAAAATAATTTTATTTTGCATTTACACTAAAAAACTTCTCATGAATCAGAAAAGATTTATTGCAAACTATATTACTATTGCAGAACATACACTTTATCTCATCACCCTACTTATCTGCCTCAGTGACTTTACAGCAAGGAGTTATTGAAAAGCAACATGGATTGTGTAGTTGACCATCACTTCTAATTTTATTGCAAGTCTTGATAGTTAGCATTCTTTCTTATAATCCCACCTTATGTAGCTATGCAATTAGGAAGATAAAAAAAAAATACACTGCAAAAGTAGCAACACAATTTCATTTTAGCAGTAGTCATCGTGGGTGATAAAGCTGCAACTTCATTAACAGAGATTTCAGTTTAACCAAAGAGGAGGTAGAACCAGCCAAGCTGACCCTTCATTAAGAATATCCTTAATTTTGTTCCCATTCGAAAAACTACACCATGAAGTGAATATGTGCTTTTATTCTTAGGTCCAAGTTATCTGGCAGCTATATCACAAAGCTGTAATTCTAGCTTGGTGCTAGAATGGAAGGGCTGAAAAACTCCATTCAAATGCAGGAGAAAATTATTTTAATAAATTAAACTGTGCCAATGTGATGGAAAGTGAAATGTGAGTTTTCTAAATACACCACAACTCAACTGTGTGGTCAGTAGCACGAGCTCAGGTAAACAAAAAGTATCCAACATCAGTCCTTCAGGCTCTCATTGGGATTTCTGAACATAGGTTTTCCTGCTTGGTTTCTGACAACTAGAAAACCATACCTCTCTGACAGGGGAGAGTAGAAGGACTCTAATAAAATCTTGCTGACATTCCATGACTGCCTCTTGCTGCTATGATGGCATCTGCTGTTATTTACTACAGGTGGAAAGAAAATTATATACAACCTTATCCTGTTTCCTCAGAGGCAGCAGTGAGTCACTACTGCCTGAAATACACAAGTATCTATGTATGCAGGGGAGGGTGGAAGGACTCAGCAGAGAATTAAAACTCTGTCTTAAATACATCTGGCATAGTCCTATCAAAGGAGTTAAGGGAATGTAAGGGTGCCCAGTCAGGTGCTACAGCACTATCTGTTAAGAAATCTCTTTTAAGAGAGGCTCTCTGGATTTGTTATGCCAGTAAAAATTATGAAGTTCTTTTTAAACAGGACAATGAGAGAGTCAGGAGCTGGGGTGGGAAAATAATTTCTCCTCTCCCAATATTTCTTTGATCTTCATTAAGGATTTGTGGCTACAAAAAAAATTATGAATGCAAAGCCTCAGACCAGTTATTAAGGGATATATGTCCACACTCTGAAAAATCCCCTGTGAGGTACAGAGGGCAGCTGCTTGGGCACAAAGCAGAAACCGTAGCTGAAGAAAGCATCTTTCCCCTTCTGAGCTATTTCTGTAAATCAGGGCACAAAGTCAGACTTGTGACTTTCTGTCCCTCCATCCCACACACATGACATTGTCTGTGGACCACTTGGTGCAACAGTAAAAGTCATCCACAAGAAAAAAATTGGATAGAATAGAAAATTAAAAATTGCCAGCAGACAATGTATAGATTTCAGGTAATTTTCTGTATCCTTATACTAATTTAGACTATAATTTGCATAATCAGCCAGTACTGTTCCAACCTCTTCCCTTTTCAGCTCTTCTACGCAGAACAACATTAACAGAGCAAACACCTCCAAGGACTAATTTTAGAAATGTCTTACCAAGCCACCCAGCTCAAAGCTTCTCAGTTGCTGAACTCTGTGCTGAGAACTCAACAATGGTTCAGACTGTTCAATAAAACCTCAAATAGGTCAAATCTGCCACTGATCTGCATCCAGTAACTTCATGAATAGAAGTGTACACCCCTGCAGATGTGGTCCACCTGACTTCATGACTCTACTGGTGCTTTGATTTATATCAGCTAGGAATTTGATCCCATGACTGCAAAAGCATTGTGCTAATTTGTTGCTGGAGAAAACTCGGACAAATATCTATACCTGTAAAACCATAGTCTGAGCTCTCTTTTTCTATAGTATCAAAATTTCAAAACCAACTCCTAGTCTGAATTCTCTTTATTTTTTTTTGGCCCAGTTTTTTAGAGAATACACGCAGAATGCTGATATATTTTAAGGAACTTGGAACTGGCTGATAAAGTTAAACAAACATAACTGCAAGTCAGATTTATCTCTTTCTGTAGAAATATGTCTTGTGCTTGAATTATTCAATTTTTTTGCTGAGCTTTGACTTTTAACTCACTCCTTCGCTTTGTCTTGCCCCAAACAAAATCAAAATGTTTCAAAACCCAAATGAAAACAACACATTCAAATTCCGCACAACAACTTTGGCTTGAGGAAAACAAAAGCTTTCATGAAAAAACAGTTTTCAGTAGAAAAACACTAGGATAGGAAATTTTTAGCCAGCTCCACCAAATAACTGCATCCTTTCTTTCTGACATTTTTACCTTGCTGGTAACACTTTAATCCACAGTGAATCCCATTGATTTTCTTGGAGCTAAGTGATGTCTCTGTAGTCAGCACCCACCAGACAGTGATGCCTGAGCCATACCACTCTGGGAGCACAGGCAAGAGATGCTAGGCTCTATGGATTCATGAGGTAGGATTTCCTCTTGGTTTCTTCTTTGCTTTCTAAAAACAAAGGCAAAAGGTTAGTAGTTCACCACTGCCTTAATTTATCCAAGCAGAAAGAGCGTTTCTAGTGCTTCTAAGATTCTTCAGCCTATCAGACACATCATTCCTACCTCTGCAGGCTGTAAATTGAACCCAGTTTTCTGCCAGTTAGAAACTCAAATTGAAGAAAAAGCAAACGGAAACACACCTCTTTTTTTTTCATTATTCTATCCAGAGGTCTTGGAGGATGTTCTCTGAGAACATCTGGAGGATGGTGGTCTCTATCTCCCTAAATTTTAAAGATTTATAGATTTTTATAAATCCTTAAGTGTTCAAAATCAAGACTGAATATTACTGTAAGAACTTTGGGTTAGTTCAGCCACAGGTGATTATGCTTGGAGCAGGACTCATGGGTAAAATTTAATATATGCTGGTCAGTTTAGAAAACTATCCCAGCCCATTCTGCACTAACAATCTGCAAAACTGTGCAATGAGCAACAGAATGTAATCAAGCTTTGGCTACCCTTCTTTATTCTCCTAATTGTATTTTTTATTGCAACCCTCCAGAGACCTAAAAATTAAGAAACAGCAAGCCTGAAATCAAAATGATTAGATGAAAAACAAATGAAACAAACAAAAT
Organism: Lepidothrix coronata; assembly: GCF_001604755.1. Taxonomy (NCBI): domain Eukaryota; kingdom Metazoa; phylum Chordata; class Aves; order Passeriformes; family Pipridae; genus Lepidothrix; species Lepidothrix coronata. Next base: position 1,748,984 of record NW_016690342.1, on the reverse strand, counting down.
GACGAAAGCTGTTGCTATTTTTTTTTTACCTTTTCATCACTCCTGTTCTTTTTAATGTATAGATTGCCACCTAGAACTTTTCAGAGCCACCAGAAAACTGAAACTTTCCTATTATACACAAAGCTCTGTCTCGAAAATCTAGGCTATGCTGTCACTATTTCCCACTCTCAGACATCCCTACACAAACAAGTCTTTCAACAGAACATTTTGTCCTCATTTTACCATTCTCAGTGTGAAAACTTCCTCTAGGCTTTCGCCAAACTGAAGGATGATCAGAATTTTTTGTGGTGTGCCGATAACAACAAAACACAGTGAGGGTCTCAAGATGCAATTTCGACTGTGGCTTGTATTTCTCAAGTGCATTGAGAGAGATCACAGGCAGCTGTTTCCTCTTTTCACCTCTCTGCATTAGTCAGACAAGTCACTATCTTCATGAGCATGTGGTGGAGGAAATCTGCCACAGCTTGCATCAGAGTTAGCTCTTGTGAATCAAAATGGTCGGGGGAAAAGCAGTGATGGGAATATTTTTCCCCTGATTTTCCAGTAGTTTTCCAGCAGTTTTCCAGCAGTTTGGAGTCAGAGCGGTGGTCAGGTGAGCACCCACACAGCCACTTTTAAACAAATCACAGACTCATCCACAAAACTCAGAGAAAATCTATTAATTCCTACAAAACTTAATCCAGATTGCATCCACAGTGCTGTAACTGGATGCTGATCCATAAACAGCTACAAATCTGTTTCTATATCTCAGAACAGGCTATCATCACTTTAATGACATATAACACACACAAAACACCATAAAGTCTTAACAGAATAGTAAAGCCAGTCTTTATCTTTTTAAATAATCTGCATCTGGATTAGCTGTCCAGTCTATTTTCTCCTTGCCAGTTATACTGAGGGGCCATAAAAAAAAGGGAATGCAAATAGCCAGTAAATTAAAGTTCAGGCAACTGAAAAGGTCAAAGTAGTATGCTTTATTATTGTCTGCCACTGAGTATATGGCATGTCAAAATTCATATATGGTCTTTCAAGAAAATAGAAACAATAAGAAATCAATCAACATGCATTGACTCTACTAAAAATAATAGGATTAAAAAAGATTGTATCTCAAAAAATCTGTAGATATCAAGAAAAAACCTCTTGTTTCCTCTCTACTGCCCTAACAGGTGGGAACTCAGAGAGGGACTAAATAATGGAAGCTTTCATGTATTTCAGCAATACTGCTGAAAAAAATGAGATTGCACCCTCAGCTGCAGATTGATCAGTTTTTTCATGCATGTTTTGCAGTGTATCAGCATGAAGGCACAGATCCACAGCCCTAAGTGAATCTGCTGTTGTTAATGGTTTTGTTGCATTCAGTTTCAAGCAGTGGAGGAAAATATTGGTTCTTGAAAGGGATCTCTTGGATTGGCTTTCTGGCCCATGCATCTCAGGAGTACCTAGTATGGCCAGAACTGATCTTTGAAAACTGCACTAAGCCAGTTATCATAACTCACTGCACACAGGAAAACTTGGTATCATTAAATTGGTTAAAAATGGTTGGTCCCTCACTGAGAACAAGTTATCTGCTTTTAGTCCCTCAAAGTGCAGCTGCAGAAGGACATGTTCCTTTAATTACACAAGCGAATTATTAGAAACAGAGTTGGCCAGACGAAGTCTATTTCCAGGGATCTGCTAATTTTGAACATGACTGTGAGTATATAGAAAAAGAATTAGAGAGAGTTCACAGTTTTGAAACATGTTATTTGTGATCGAGTCCACCAAACACTAATGAGACACAATGTCTTGCCTGCAGCACAGACTGATATATTTTTGTCATGTAATTATATGTTACTGTGGCAGAACATATTTGCCTTGATGATTTTCTTTCTATCCATCTGCCTACCTATCATTGGGGAGTGGACTAGCTATTTGCAAAGAATGATAAAAGAGAAGTAGTGTCTGGTCTTACCATTTCTCTTAAAACCTGACCAAATGCTCAAGCTCACTGATTTAGAATAAATATATTTTCTTCTACTTTTCCTAAAGGAGGATATGGGAGTAGTTTTCACACCTGCTGGATTCATTGCCACTATAATTTTATTCTTTGACAGAACCAAAAACTATTGTATTTCCACGCTGTAACTGCAGTTCTGTGGTCACAAAATGGCACCTCTTATCTAGTGTTCAAGAGTGTCAAATGGCCAGAGAAGATGCCTGCAGCTGGTGTAGAAAGTAAGTAGTTCTTATATCTCACCAGTTTTCAAAGAGGATGGAGGGTAAGTCCTCAAACACACAGTGTCTCTTCCTTTACTTGGAGGAAAAAAGGCACATGCAACTTCTATTATGTTGTTAAAAACACTGTCTTTTGTCATACTTTGGTCAGCTGCAGAGATAATTTCACCGAATTCTAGTCCCCACAGTGGTTTCCTCTCTCAGTTATTATTGTTACAGATAATGAAATATCATTCAACAAGACAATTCTGCACTGAGCCTTACTGAAACTGAACTAACAATCTTGTCTCAAGATTAAATACTTAGGAGGTTTAACTCAGAAGAAAAGCTGTCTGTGGAACACATGATCCAAACCTAAGGGAGACTCATCAGAAAGATAAAGCAGTGCGTAGATTCCTGGGGTTAAGAACATAAATCCTGTAAAAATCCTGTTAGAAATAGACCAGACTTTTCCATACTCCCATCACAAAAAGCCTTGACACCAGCCTTTTCCAGCACAGGTCAACTCCCTCTTGGCTCTGCTACTGTCCTAAAAAGTGCAGCTCAAAACCTCTCTTACTTTCGGTTTGGGATTGGCAGGAGATCATTGTAGCCTTTTAACCAACAGGTCACAGAAAGAGAAAATCTGATGGGAAATTCTCCCAGCCTTAACTGGGTGGAATATAAATTCAACTCTATCCCAGCAATTAAAGCTTTAATTTTATCCCTTTGAAATCCTTCAGTTGGTATTTGTCAGAGATTGGCAGAAAGTTACCTTCCTCAGACTGAGCAGATTATCAAACTCTGCTAGAAAGAGATGGAACTTAGAGCATGGCTTCCAACAGAAGTTTCTACTCTTTTCCAATTGAGTTTCTTGTCAGTCTGACTCATATTTATCTTCTTTTCCTGCTTATTAAAGCTGCCACACTTATGACTGAAAATACTAGAAAAGTATTTTCAGTCTAATCAAAATAAATCCCCTTTTCAATCTCCTTTGCGTAGACGGTAGTTCATCAGCAGAGAGTAGAGCTAGGAGAACATGGCTGGGGAAAAAGAAGAGTAATTGTGTTTCCACTGGCTCCCAGGAAGCTGATTTTTACCAATATGTCATATCCCATTGCAAAAGGCTGTCTCACTGCTCACAAATATTTTGTCCTTGCTGGATGTGATCTAAATACTCGGATATCCTTACTGAAGAGGCATTGCTGTGTATACATTTTCCTTTAGTGGCATCTGAGGTTCTCTTGAAGACAACAGGTGATAAACAAATATGTTGCAAAACACATCTGTTGCTTACCAGGGAGGTGCCAATACTCCCAGTACCTACTGAATATTGAGGATTACAAGGACCAGGCAGATATTTCCCTGAGCCTGCAGGCTAATGCACTTGCAGACATACCCAAATGTATCCCTTCATGGATGAAAATTAAGATGGTTATAAGTACCTCAAAAGAAAAAGAAAACTTCTATGCTGAAAATCTAGTATGTTCCATCTGTAGCAACTAAAGATTTTGAAGGGTGCAGAGTCAATACATTCAGCCAGCCCAATTGAGCGGATTAGAAAACCAAAGACTGATTTTAAATGACCTTAAATCCTGCCAGCAGGTAGATTGAAAGACTTTCTTTAAAAATACTCACTTTTCCTTTAGGAACAGTTTGAACTCTGGTCCTGAACGCAGTGCCAGGTAGTTTTAGCAGACAGGAGGGGAAGTAAAATATATTTTAAGGGCATTTCATCTCAACACCATTAGGAGGAGAAACTGCATGGTCTAGTGGCTACATCACTAGGCTGGAATTTATGGCACATCTAGAACTATGCCAGGGAGCACTATACTGAATGCAGACTCAATGCTTGGACCGAATGCAGGAAAAGGCGTGACAGCACCGTGCTGGGCCATGTTGCTTAGCTCTGCTGGGAGCCCAAGCTTATTAAGTGCAGTATGGCACAACATTGATGTGACTGTGCTGCTCAGGTAATCCAAGGGAATGTATCTTGCCAGGCTGAAGCACAACACCATTAATCTCCCTTGATCGGCGCTGCCACAGCTGCCCCTGCACGGTACAGAGCCACCCTTAAGGAAACCCGGGCCTGGCAGCCAGCTTGCACACCACACACTGCACGGGACATTGGCAAAGGGTCCTCTCCCACACCTTGTTGGTTTTAGTGTTTTGTTGGGTTTTTTCTTAAATATGCCAGCTTACACATTTTCACACCACTTAAAAGTTTTGCTTTTATATTTTAAGACTTAGTTTTTTTAAAACATTCTGGTGTTGGCAAGGTTTTCCCACTGTGGTTGGTGGGAGATTTACACAGGTGTTCTGAGGTGGCTTTCTGGACTTCTGTAATCCTCAGGAGGGAAGAACCAGTATCACAAAAGATTTTGCTCAGTCAGAATTGGGCAAAACCTTCTTTTTCTAGGTCAAACGCTACTTTCCAATTCCAGATGTGAGATGCAAACAATGTAATACATTGGCAGCCTCTTTCATATCATGACTTGTCTTCATCTGAATTGTTTCAGGACAGACTAGTTTAAGTAAAGGTCAAAGCAAAGACTTGATCCTGTACCACTACACGTACTGTCTCTACAGAAGGCACAATGAAACGCTGCATGTAACTGTAGCAAAAAATTAGCAGTTAAAACTTGAACAAATCCAAAACCTGTCCATTTCAGTTTTAATGAAAAGAGTCTGTTTAGACAAATTCTCTACCATAAAAATCTTCTCTGAGTTGAGGCAGCAGAGCTGCTGTGTTTTTTATCATCTGAGGTGTTCCCCTTCTGGAAAGCACATCTGCTGAGATAAAGGGATAATTCTGACGTGTTGGTATCTTACAACAAAGACCTATGTGAAAATTTTCCATCAAAACCCATGAGGCAAACTGGGCTTTTGATTAAAGAGGAAAAAGCACAATTTTCCATGGAAAAAAAGAACCAAACCCAAACACACCAAATGGAAAACTTCTCTAGGGCTTTGCTACTGCAGTGCTTTAAAATAAAATTAAGTTCCTTCTCCTCCCTGAGTTCCCGCTCTACCCTGCTGACCAAGGGTAGATCTGTCTTTGATCTGTCCATCTCACATCACGGGCAGAGACTTGAGCGGAGTTGCCACTTCTCTCCAAGGGATAATCACTGACAGTCAAAAATATACTTCAGGTCATGTTTACTAGCATCATTCTAGACATGTTCTGAGCTCACTGCAAAACTGATTCCTCTCTCACCCCTTCTCTAGCTATTTGAAAGTGGTGGGAGTAGGTAGTAGCAGAAAAAAGTATTTCAAGCATCAGAAAAATGGACCAATGAAGATGTAAAGGGCTAGTGGTAGATTTTTGTAAATTCCTGCCTTGAAGTTGGATTAATTTATGTGTTCTTACCTGACTTGCAATAAGTTTACTGCACTTTTCTTTGTTTGGCCATCTATTCAGACAACCATATCCCATTTCGCCTCCTCAGTCCTCCATTCCCTCATCATCTACTTCTTGCACCAAGCAATACTTTCTTGTGCAATGAAGATTTATTCTTCAATGCTCTTACCTAAACCAGGGATTAATAGGGAATATTATTCCTCACCATGGCCTCACAAAATATTAAAAAAAGATGTCGGCTCACCTAAACCTATATGTAAGGAGCCTGTTTCTGGTGCTACTGCAAAGAATAATCTCTGTCAGCGCTTTCAAGGCCGTAATAAACCACCTAATGATCAATCTGGCACACTAGTCAGGGGACAAGGCACAAACCTGGGGAAAAGTTAATGATCTCTCTGCTTCTGCCTCCTTTGCAGGTGAAGTTTGTAGTCAGCACCACTGTCTTGAACTCTGGCTGTCTTTTCTCATCGCTTCTCCAAAGCAGGAACTGCAGACACTGCATAAAAGAGCTCAGTGAATTATACTTTTTGCCTTTTTTCTTTCATTCAAATGAGATTCATGTTTAAATCAGACTTTAGAGAGAGGTTCAAGGTTAATTCTTTTTTTTTTTTTTAATTCCAAATGTGGCTCTCCCATCCTTTATTTCAACCTGCAAAAATACCTCTGCTCTGCGTTTTCTGACAGTTCTGGCTTTACCTTCAGCAGTTGCTGAGTTGCTTTGGACATACTTAGCCTGCTCTCAGCTAGGAAAATCAGTCTTTACAAGAAAAAAAAGAAAGGGAAAGTATGTGAAACAGACAGGTGAAACAATGCTGATCTCAGGCTTTTTTCTACCCCAGCCACTGGTGCAAGGTCAGCCCATTCTGAGAAAACACCTCTGCCATTAACTGGTTTATTTACTTAAAGTTACCCTGCCCACCAGACATGCTTTGCTGTATTAACTAAGATTCTCTACTGCGGTCAGCCTCTTGTCCACAACAGCCAGTCTCACACTAGTCTGGGGGGTTGTCACCTCTGCATCCATGTGCTGGCAGCAAGGATAGGGAGGTAAAGTCACACAACCCAACTGTGCCCTCTTGCTTGTGGGCAACCCTTTATATTTGCCCTAATTTCCCTAATACACCTAATGAGAGTATTTTGTTAGAAAAGGGCAGAAACTTGACCATCTGTTACTGAAATGAAAAGGGCAGAAATGGTTAACAAACAATGTCCCCCACGCCCATGGAAACCAACAACATGAGCCACATGTACAGGAACGCTCTGAGCACAGAACCCCTAACTCTATGACCTTATATTCATTGCTGTGATGAAGACATGGTACAGCAGGAAAGTGTCCTGTGAGGTACTGCATGCACCAAATGCCCTGCATTTGGTTCAGCAAGAGGATAGATTTGCTTTTGATTACATAAATTAGGCTATTTCCTTTATCCTCGTTTTCTGTGCTGTCTGAGAAAAGCTAATGCTCTGGAAAACTAAATGAGAACTACTCCACAGTCTTGAAAAATCCAGCTGCATGGCACTGTAACAGCTTGGCATTCTTACTATTATGGCACATGGAGGAGAGGGAGGTGATTTGAGGCAGTCAGCATAGCTTCACAAAGGGCAAGTCCTGCTTGACCAACTGAGTGGCCTTCTACGATGAAGTGACTCCATCGGGGGACAAGGTAAGAACTGCTGATGTCATCTATATGGACTTCTCTAAGGTCTTTGACATGGTCCCCCACCCCATCCTTCTCTCTAAATTGGAGAGAGATTTGATGGATGTACGATCTGGTGGATAAAGAATTTGTTGGGTGGTGGCATCCAGAGGGTAGTGGTCAACTACCCAATGGACATTCACGGCAAGTAGTGTCCACCAGGGGGCTGTACATGGACCAGTGCTCTTCAATATCTTCATCAATGACATAAGGGGATCAAGTGCGCCGTCACCAAGTTTGCAGACAACACCAAGCTAGGTGGTACTGTAGACACATCTGAAGGACGGGATGCCATCCAGAGGGACCTGGACAAACTTGAGAAGTGGGTCCATGGAAAATTCATGAAGTTTAACAAAGACAAATGCAAGGTGCTGCACCTGGGCCAGGGAAATCCACAGAATAAATACAGGTTGGGGGATGAACGGATTGAGAGCAGCCCTGCCGAGAAGACTTGGAGGTGTTGGTGGATGAAGGGCTGGACATGAGCCGGCAGTGTGCATTTGCAGCCCAAAAAGTCAATTGTATCCTGGGCTGCACCAAAAGAAGCGTGGCCAGCAGGTCACGGGATGTGATTCTGCTCCCCTACTGCGGTCTGGGGAGAGACCTCCTGGAGTGCTGTATCTAGCTCAGCTCTGGTCCCCAACAGAGGAAGGACATTGACCAGCTGGAGTAAGCCCAGAGGAAGGCCACCAAGGCTGAGAGAGATGGGGTTGTTCAGCCTGGAAAAGAGAGGGCTTTGGGGTGATCTAATTGTAGCCTTCTAGTACATGAAGGGAGCCCACAAGAAAGATGGAGTGAAACTTTTTACAAGGGCTCGTTTTTACAGGACAAGGGACAATGGCTTCAAACTGAAGAAGGGTAGGTTTAGATTAGATATAAGAAAGAAATTTTTCACAATGAGAGTGGTGAAACCCTGGCATAGGTTACCCAGTGATATCCCATCACTGTAAACATTCAAGGTCAGGTTGGATGGGGCTCTGAGAAACCAGATCTTGTTGAAGATGTCCCTGCTCATTTCATGGGGGTTGGACTAGATGACCTTTAAAGGTCCCTTCCAACTCAAACCATTCTATGATTCTACTACAGAGACAGTCCCTGCTCAGCCACAGGAAGAGGAGAGGAGCTCATGGTCACATGTGTTTGGTTGGGTTATGGGGGCATAAACAAAAAGTATCTATGAATGAAGCTACTGTAATAACAAATTCCCTCTTAGGTAGGACCGAGCTGAGACGAGCAAAATGAAGCTACATATGACTTAAGTATTTAGACAGATAAATGTGAATATCTGGGCTATAATAAAGGAGCAATTTGTGTGAAGGGAGATTGCATTATGCTTATTCAAAGTCAAATTTATTTCTTCGCTTTCTTATTAAGAATCTCATTTTAAAAATCCCAGCCTCAGGTCAGGGTTATACTTATAGGGTTGACTTCATATCTGGCAGTGCAGAATTCAAAATTCCTGCAAAATTCCTTGCTGTAGTCAATCAACAGCATAAGCCCCCTACTCGGGACAAGATTTTTTTTATTTTTCTTTTAATTAAAAAATAGCCAGAGGGCATGTACAGCTTAAATTACTTACATAGGAAAAAATGCTTCTCTAAGAAACCTATTAGGAGATATGGCTTGAGAGCAACAGAAGCACTTCAGACTAAACAGAAGTTTAATTTTTTTAAGGTAATGGAGAGGAAAGATATTCTGAAGAGTTTTCTTCAGCTAATTTTGGACTGTCATTTTCTGCCCTGAAGCCATAGTTGAGTTATCTCTGAGGAGATCAAGAAAGAGCTGTTGGGGGAAGAGTCAGTCACTTAGCAGAATGGTGGAAGGAACTTGTCTGTGTGTGGATCTCTGCCAGTGTGGGTTTGTTTAAAATATGCAAACCTTGGATCCAAGTCAGTTCCAAAAATACAATCCAATGATAGCCACAGCAGTTTGGCTTGCACATCAGCTGGCATTTTTATGACATACATATTGTTAGTTGGTATAAAGCACCTGGAAGCTCTAATGCAAACAAGAGTGGCAAACAACCTCCACTGCCCCTCCAAAACACAGAAGGGGAAAACCAAAATCCCAGAATCACACACACATTTTGGCTTCCCAAAGCCACAATGCATTGAGGACGTGGAGTCCTCCTTGCCTGCAAGAAACGCGACCACATGTTTCGGCAACCAGTCTGCTTGCCCTAGGGAGAGATGCAAAAGCCCTGTGCCATCTGAACACAGTAATAGAAAGACTCAAGCCAAAGAAGACTATGAGTTGTCATTTTTAGCTGGTAGGTGGGGAGTCAATAGCACCAGGTTGTGCTGAGTCAGCCAGAGCCAACAGCATTTAAATCAGAGTCTACATTTCCAAGGGACTTAGAGTTAAGTAGCATATATCCTTCCCTGGCTTGGCCAGTATGCAATTCCAGGATCTGACAGGCTGTTCTGCAATTTCTTTTAGAGAAGCATCAAAAAATGGCATACTCTACTCCACCCCTCCCTCTCCTAATTTTCTTCTGATATCCCTCATTTTCATGCAAATGATGCAGAATCCTCCTGCACCTCACTCTGTAGTAGCAACATTGAAAAAAAATGCCCCGAAATGGCAGATTAGGTTCAGAATTATTCCTCCTTTGAGAGGCAATGACCACATAATAGCGTTACACTCTAGTTAGGCTTAAAAGCAAAGCCTTGAATTAGAGAGCAGATCATTTCAGTGACCAGACATGAGGCTTAAATGACTGAGAATTTCATGCAAAAATATGGATGGGCTCATTTAAATACTAACAAGCTGTTGTCTTGGCCTATCTGCAGAATAACTGAAGAGGGATAGATGAAGTCTGAAACAGCAGCTGTGACTTTTGAACTACTCTTCTGCAAATGGATGAGGGGGACAGCAAGGGGGACAGAACAACCTGATGTGGGTAATGCTGAAGAAAAACATAATGTCACACAGAAGGAGGGATTTCTCCCTCATCACCAGGACAGGAATTTCTTTTTTCCCTAGCTACTAGATGAGGACTTCCCTAGCTTTGTAGCAAGAGCCCTCTGCAGCTATCTGGGCATAGATGAAGACCAAGGAGCACCTATAACTCCAAGTCTGGACCCCTGGTTTGCTAAGGAATATGAAGTAATTCAGCTAAGTTGAACAGCAAACAAAACAAAAGGGAATTCATCAATAGATTAGAGCAGGATTTCTCTATCTTTGTAAATGTGTGGATCCTCTTTTGGCTTGTCTGTTTGTATGTGATCCTAGGTCAGCAGCAGATAAGCTCCTCCAGTCCAGGAGCACAGGCTGCAGTCCCAGGCTGCGAACATTTTCTTCCTACTCCATCATGCGAGAACTGAGCAGCAAAGAGAGATTCAAGACAGTGAGCAGTTAACAAACTAGTGGAAGCCCTTAAAGTTTGTGACTTCACCTGGATCTCATGGCCCTGCCCTGGAATAGTAACCAGTGTTGCCAGCTCAGAGAAGATGGAGTTCATTCAGACAGCTGCTGACACTCCATTGTTCCTTTTTGACTTTCCCAGCTACAGGCAACAGCATCATGTAGGCAGCAGTGATGGCTGAAATAAAAGAAACTTGACTTTAGTACGTGTAACATACATTGGGGCAACAAAGAGTCTGCAAGAGAAAGAAGCCTTGACTGTGACCCTACCAGGACTTGTGTCCTCTTGCCAGCTTTGCCAGAATGCATGATTTACACTGGAGCTGAGTGCAGGGAAAGGGGACCCATTAGGAGAAGAAGAAGTTACATCATTCCTTAGCTGACTGCATGTTTTGTGCCGCTGGCACATGCAATCATCTGGGAAGCAGCAGCAGAAAGTTGCATGGTGGCAAACTTTAAAATACCTTTCAAGTGAAACTGCCACCACACCAGCAGTGGTTTATGCTGACACGTTAAACTTCATAGGGAGAGAGAAGAGCTGCACCACAAGCTCTATTCAAAGGCAGCTGTAAGAAACTGTCACCTCTTCATTGTCCGTTACCAGTTCTGATCTTACCCAGGTGACCTTAACATTCACTAACCTATCAAAAATAATACAGATCTGACCTGGCAAGTTTGATCCTGTGACTGCCAAAGCTGGATTTTCCTTCCACACCTCCTGCCGCTAACAACCTCTGGGATGTAAAGAGCATTTTCAATGGCTCAAAGCAGCCTTTTCAGTACAGGAAAGAAAGAAAAAGGATTTGTCAAGCTGAACATAGAAATCTTGCAATGTCCTGAAATGTCTTTCATTTATATGTATTTTTTAACTACAGGGCCTTTAGTCATCTAGAAGACCCTGTAAAGACAAAGTAAGCATTACGCTTTCCAGACAGGTATCTTGCCATCTCTCAAGCTCTGTGTACAGTCTCTAGACCTCATCTCTTTTGAGGCCTTAAACCTGACGTGTAGTGGAAATGAGACCAAGCCCATTTCCAAAAACACAGGGCATCCCCTTCTACAAGATGAGGCAGAAAATGTGCTAGCAGCAGCCACTTCAGAGATCCATGGCACACACCTTATCAGTCAGAGAAGAAAAAGATATATTCTGCTGGGATAATTAGGAGATTAAGTGAAGGTAATGCAGTCATGTTTCCCTGCTTGTTTAAAAGAATAGAAGCTGGAGAGACAATTTAATGCCAGTTTTCACTACAAGAGATAAAAAACGACAGGGACATAATAAATATAACACCTTCTGCCTGGGTTGCCTGGGATACAGCATCTAGGAAAGATAGACAGAATGGGTGAAGTACAAACCAGTCCCAATTCTCACAGCAATCATTGTCACCAGAATGCATTCATGTTGTGCCATTTTCCATCTTGTTATAACCTTTGTCACAAGAATGAGGTTATTGGACAAGAAAGGGTTTTCCATATTGGCTTTAGAAGTATTGCTGCCATTTCCTTGATCTTTTCAATATTCTGTAATTGATCGGTTTGCCATCCCAATTTCCCCTTGTTTACAGGCTCTGTACCTTGTAGCTGACCAGGCAATTCAAGTAGATAAAGGACCACTAAAAAATCCCTGCCTTGTAGCACTCTGTTCTGCCAGAGTAATCAAGGAGCAGGGGTCACATCTTTCTGCTAGTATAAATAGGTGCAGCTTCAATTATGCCAGTTGGGTTTATTCTCTGCAACAGGCCTTGAGCAAGCAAGGTCCACTCTGCAGTCTATTGAACAGGTCTACAGAAATGCCAAAATAAATTGAAAGTTTCCATAAAAAATGCAGAATTACAATTAATTTTTCTTTCTATGGCACTTCTGGTGAAATGAAAAACTCTAAATAGATTCTACCTAAAAATATCATAAATAATTAAAAGGAAAATCTGTAAGATTTAAATTCTTTAAAATAGTTCTTAAATTCAGCTTTGTCTGTACTGGAGGCAGAACTCTGAACCTCTTTTTGGCAATGCCTAGATCAGCCCTTTGCAAAGGTACAAAATCCTAAGCCTGCCACAGCTTAATGCTGCCTTTCCATCTACTTCACTGGGGTTTTAAAGCACTGCTTTGGTCTACAGCTTCATTTTTCTCCTTCAAAAGGGCAATAACAGTATTTTTTCCACCTCATTTACTTATATGAAGAATTTTTAGGACAAAGGTTACAAACTCTAGTATGCCTAACACTCAAGTAATTTCAAAAGGTACTTCGCCCCAGCACAGCCTGAAACAACTACCAGCTACCAGTGGCAGAGATGGTTTAAATAGGTTGGCTAGCCAGAAGTATGGGTCAGAATTCCCTGCAAGGGGAAAAAGCATCTCTTTCCATGTTAAGTAGCATGCAACGTATGGAAACCCTAGTCTCTGTTCCATTAGGGAAATAACAACCCTTTCACCTGCTGAAACCCAAACTTCTCCTTTCAAGTACCAATACTGACAGAGCCCCTCTGGCAGCAGGTGAACTGCACTGCCCCTCACACTCATTTGGGCCACTTTGTATGGAGCACCACAGTGATATCAGAATCCTGTGGAGGCAGCTCTGCCCAAACACATTCTTTGCACAGTGATGAGTCCCGGATGCCGCATCAGCACCAAAATTGCCATCACGAGCTCCGTGCGCCTCTTCAGCAGTGAGAATGTCACTTGTGCTCAGAGAGCAAGGGATCCAGAGGCTGCCCTCAAGCTCCTCAACCTGCCAGCTGATGTTGCAATTTTCAGGCAGTTTGCAAAGCCTGTATGGAAATTTAGAGCAAAATAATCAACTGGGGAGAGCAAAGCTCTCCCCAAGTGAGTGAGACACTTGGTGCATTGACTGCATCAGGTATGGACCCTGAACAGTGAAGGTCAGCACAGAGCTCTTCCATAGAGGCTGCTTATTTTTTTACTCTAAATAAAAGTGTTTTCTGTTTGCAGTCCTACAACACAGTATTAAAAGGGTTACACGGTGTAAACATGCAACATACTTTCCACTATATATGATAAAGTATAAATGCTCAAAAAATTACAGTATCTTTGAACCTCCCAGATCAATCTGATTGAACTACATACATCATTTTAAGTTTACAATACACTTCTTGACATCAAAGGAGGGGAAGAAAAAAAGGATAGTGTGCTTTTTTTAATCAGGCTGATCAGAAGTACTGTTGTGACATCTCTTCTATGGAGTTTCAATAATTCAGTGATTTTCTTTTAAATTGCACTATTTTGTATATTTTAATCTCTTGTTTTATTTGGCTGCCTTTGAATTTGTTTCCAGGGAGCTCTTATGTTAGAATCTTGGTACTATTTTTTTGCTATTGGTTTGGTATTTTAGAATTTCAATGTTCATAAGAAACTTGAACTGGGAATAACTTGGTTTCGTATTCGTAAAATTAATTGATTGAAGGAAATTCAGCAAAGAATCACCAAAAAAAACCCCTGCCTCATACTGATCTGATTTATTAAGGACCCATTTCTCTCCCTCTGGAGTTAACTTTGAGACTGTTTTATTTACTCCTAAACAGCTCACATCCACTGAATACATGCATACAGTTTAGGACCTTGTGCATAGACTTGCCAGAAAAAAAGCTGCTTTGCTCTCTCCATCTACATTGGCTTAGTGAGTGGGGAAGCCATTGATTTAGAGGCACATTTTTAGCTCCTGTACATCAGTTTAGGGGCCTTGATATCAACTGGGTTAGGCTGCTTTTCATAGAGTCATAGAATGATTTGGGTTGGAAGGGACCTTAATGATCATCTAGTTCCAAGCCCCCTGCCATGGGCAGGGACACCTTCAACTAGACCAGGTTGCTGAGAGCTCCATCCAGCCTGGCCTTGAACACTTCCATGGATGTGGCATCCACAACTTCTCTGTACAACCTGCTCCAGTGCCTCACCACCCTCAAAGTAAAAATTTTTCCTAATATCCAATCTAAACCTACTCCCTTTTAGTTTGAATCCATTCCCCTCTTGTCTTGTTACTACATGCTCTTGTAAAAAGTCCCTCTCTGTCTTTCCTGTAGGCTCTCTTCATCAGTTTAGATTCAGTCCCTTGGTCTTCCTTTAATTTCCCAACAATTTCAGTAATGTGCAAATTATGCTAGAATACTAAAGTAGCACAGCTTCTTTTCTAACCCTGTGCAGCAAGCAGAGGTCACTAGGTAAGCTTTTTCTTCTTTGCTCTCTGAATTTTAATTGTGGTTATTTCACAGCTTGGCTCTAATTTCCAACACTAATTTATAATGAAATCTCTGTATTTTGCTTAGCTTCTGGTTTTACATTTCCTGCTTGCTGAGTTGCTCTGGATATTGTTAGCTGACTCCCTGCTGAGAAACTCTACATAATTGCAAAAAAATTTTGCAGTGCCCTTCCCCAAAGGTTTTCCAGGTAGAGTTAGCTAGAATCAGACTTCTGCCCTACAACTCAGCACCGTTTCCTCTTTTTGCCTCATCTCTGTTTAACACAGTGAATAAATAAAATGCACAGATCTTAAAAAATATGTAAAACTTGCAATGATCTAGGTCCTAATTATAAAAAGAGAGTTGGCCAAGCTTGTCATAAGAGCAGCTTGCTGGAATAGTCACTAAAGGCAATAGAAAATATGATGGTGGCATCTAGAAAGACCATATGCCATTAAATAAAGTTAGCAGTCAGCATGAGGTACCCAGACAATTTCCACACAATCCTCCCACCAACAGTTCCCAACGCTTTGATTCATTTGCTAACAGGGAGGCTGAAGTCACACACCTTCCCCAGCTCAGTTGACTGTAGGTGCTAGGAGCAGCCAAAATGCAGGTAGTGGGGTCCTTTTAGCAAATGGGGAACTATTTGCTGCAAGAAAGAATCTCACAAGTTGGCTCTACATCAAGGACATTTTAAACATCAGCCCTGCAAGCTTCACTTAAATGCAGCAAGTGCAAGCCCAGCCATCACTGAAAGATTTTTGCAGCAGAAGCCAGATAGGAGCAGCAGTGACATTGCCTAACCAGGGATGAGATACCCCCCTCACCAGCCTCTGAAGTGTGACAGGGCTGCAAGGCAACTGGGAACACACTCAGCAGAGCACACAGCCATCTCACATGTCACTTGTTCTGCTCTATCACTCCTTCCTAGTTTTAAGTTAAATGGATCCTTGCTAGGGCTCCAGCTCACCGATCCTTGCTTCTGTTAGCCAATGGAAATATTCCCACAAGTAAGGTCTAAGCAGTCTGGTCTGCAAGATCTTGCCTTTTGCTCCAGCCCGGCACCACCATTGTGCTGTGTTTGATTTATGGTTAATATTCCTGTCAGCACCACAGGCCTTTGACACTCAAACCACATTACTCAATTCCACCTACTGCTGCCAATAACAAGCGCTGAAGTTTCGGTTCCCAGCAGTTTGATATGTGAAGCTGAAGAGTAGTTAGATTATCACCAGTTATGCAGACAGCACATTTGACAGCCTCGCAATGATGTTTTCAGCTCTCAGTTATTGCAGCTACAGTGTGGAAATCACAAAAGGGGTGTGCACTGAATATGCACTATGAAGACATCTACTTTGGAAGAGACAGGCTTCTGGATAAATACATTTTATAACATAATTTGGCAACTCAAAATCATCATCTTTATATCTTGGTAGAGAGGTGGTTTTCCATGTAAATTAATTATGGTAAGCTTGACTCACATCAACATTAAAAGAGATGGTGGGAATGAAAATTTTCAGCACTAATTCTGTGCTGTAGAAAACTCTCACATGACAAATGTCTATAGTACTACAGTTTACCCCTGCAGACAACAGTTGAAACTGAATTACAATATCTAGTTGATTAAAAGAAATAAATCTTTCCCCATTTAAAATATTTGCCAGTATAAAGGAAAATCAAAATTATAGAAATCAATATTTTAACTTATATAGACACACTTGCAATTTCTCAAACCAAGCAATCCACATCACTAATCTCTTAAAAATTGTGGTTTAAGTCAATTATTGCTGGGGCAGGAGGAGGGACTTAAGCTGGACACAGTTTTACTCTGATTATTGTAATGAAAAGGTAATACAGAAACACTGAAAGACAGACATCATCATGACTGAAAAATTCTTTGGAAATATTATCAAAGTTTCTTTGAATTCTACCTTTAGATAACAATCCACACTTTGTTTGCAGATACTATAAAATAAATAATACAGAACCCTATTGCTAGTTACTGTCTTTGCATAACATATGCTGGCAGGTTCCTATTTGACTGAGCTGTCAAAGGTACCTACTACTATTTTCATGTAATTTTTTCCATTGTTCCAATAAAACTTGGAGCAAACATGCAAATTTTTAGTGGCCAACAATAGTAGTTCAGAGGAGTTATAAGGACACAGCAAGTTTCCTCTGGGTGCTCTGTCCCCATTAAACTCTTTTGCTATTATTTGAAAAGCTGGCATGTATTTAATTTGAGTGCCTACCAGACTGAATATGGGATATTGTATTCCAACACAGCCAATGCTGGCACCTCTGATCTCACTGAAGACATGAGTATAGGTATTTATCTTTGGTCCTGAAGAAGCTTGGACCACTTCATCATGGACAGCATAAGTACCAGAGAGTTGCCAATATCTGATAACTATTTTTGCTTCCTCTGCTACTAGTCCTGCAACACAGAGGAGTTATCCCAAGTTAAGCCTGACCAAACATTGGCACAAGTGTCCAGAGGGACTGTGGGATTTTAAATCTTGGGAAAACTCAAAACTTAACTGGACAAGACTCAAGCAACCTGCTTTTATAGGACCTACTTTGAGTGAAGAGATAAAGCAGAAACATCCAGAGACCATTTCTAAATTATAGCATGTCCAAATTTTAGGAAGCTTTTGAAATCAACAGGGCTCTCTTCTGCCACTTCCTTAACTGCTGGAGAATCAACAGTAACACAAATCATCTCCATCACACAGTGAACAGTCCAAGACAGGTAGATAAACAGCCTGTGCATTACTCTTCCTGATATGTGTTTTCCCCTGTGAGGAAATGCTCTGATTTTATTCAAATACTCAGGAACAGGTTTTAGAGAAAAAGACCCACAGCCAGCATTATCTCATTTGTGTTATTTGCTCACCACAGTGTGGAATTTAGACCAGCACACAAGAAAGGTGAAGGTGAGTTTCCCATTCCCAATTTCATGCAAAACTATTAGAGAAAGAACAGGTATCTTTAACTTGGGAATGATTGCATACATTTCTTAGCAGCTGCAATAAAGATCTTTGCAGGAATAAACAGGCAAACTGCTGTTTCAGGCAGCATTTCAGCTATCTTTCCAAGATATTCCTTTTTATGTGGTCATCAGTAAGAAGCCTACTAGATTTATCACATAAGAAAAAGGGAGCTTGGGGCACAGTGGCTGAGTAATATAGACCAATGCTTGGAATTCTATGTATTGTACTAATGGCTCTGCCACCCCCAGCACTTAGACCAGCAGGCCCTCGGCTTGTGGTGCTACTCATCTGACTTCATCAACAGCACACACAGTTGGAGATTTGCACAGTGGGGACTCATCTCTTAAAAAATAATAATAAAAAAAATCAGGTAGCAGCAGTGAGAATGTTTTCATTGATATGGAAAGCAGCTCAACACCAAGAGCAAACATGCTAATAGCACAGGCAGGTGTGCAGCACAAAGAATAAAAATAGTGCAGCCCTCTGTTGAGCAACTTGTATTCAAGATTTATTGATTCTATCTTCCACCAAATGAGAAATAAGTGGAGCAAATCAAAGCATAAGCTAAACGGAGCAGAACAACATGAAACTTGTGCAGGACCAGCAGCTCCATGCCCATTGCCTGAGGCAATCTGCTGCTGAAGGATAACGTGCCAATGCTAATCAGATGATCAGTTCCCCTTCCCATTAGGCATTCTGCTAACTCGACAGATAAGCCTTCACTCTCCTGTGGTTCCTCTAGGAATGCCAGCTTAACCTGGGAGGTAGCCCTGTTTCCCTTCTGAGATACATTTCAATATTCTTATTATTCCCTGGTCTCAAGCACAGTCCTGGAGATGCTGACACCATCCCCACTCCCCAGCCCATGTTACTGAGCTCTAGCCAGCCTGCAGCACTGCACTGCCAGCCTTCCAAATGCTGCCAGCCATCTTGCCCTTTTAAGAAAAAATATGTGATCCTGCAGAGCGCGGGCTGCCAAAAGACTGCATTCTGATCCCTGAACAG
Source organism: Lepidothrix coronata (assembly GCF_001604755.1). Lineage (NCBI taxonomy): Eukaryota > Metazoa > Chordata > Aves > Passeriformes > Pipridae > Lepidothrix > Lepidothrix coronata. Next base: position 1,730,173 of record NW_016690342.1, on the reverse strand, counting down.
AGAGAAGACTAAGTTACAGCAGGCATGGTAGAGTATGCAGTGGTAAGAAACAAGCTACAATTACTTTGACAATCTGAGAATCTTCCCTGCACTCAGAGACAAAAAGCCTTCGAGCAGCTTTTGCTGGTCACATGCTCACACATATTTTTATTTTATCCAGTGCTAATGTATTAAAAAAAACCCTAGAAAAACAAAACAACGTCACAGCAGACTGTGGAAGAAGTCCAATTGTAGACTGCATTATTTTCAAGGCCATAAATTTCCCATCTCATCTTATTCAAAAGTAAATACAACATTGCTTTCTGGCAAGGAAAAGAGAGAAATGCTTTCTCTAGGACACCTCAAGGAATCACAGGGCAGGAAGACACACAACAGATTTTACCCATATTCAATGTTGTCTCCTTAACAGCTGGGTTGGCTTAAAGGGCCTGATCCAAAGCTTTTGGAAGTCAATGGTTTCCATTAGGCTTTGAATACATCCCAGTTACTGATAAATAAAATAATGATCAAGTGGGGAATGACGTACAGAGGAAAAAAACCCCTCTGCATACTAAGTAGGATTGATTCATTTTGGTGTGTGCTCAATCATCTGCTAACACAAAATATAAATAACTGCTTGTGTGTATATTCTCTATTGAAGAAGATATATTCCAGAATGAGTAATGCTTTTCAACTGCCGAGACAGACATGCCACTCACCATGTCAGATATATCACATACAAGCTCTGACACATTGCCTGCTAAATGAGACAGATTAGCTATTACACTGAACACATCAGCCCTTAACTGGCTGTATTCACAACTGGGTCAGACATGCAGCATGCTCAAAGTTACCACCTACTGATTCACAGAGAAAATTTAGTAAGCTACATCTACAGAGTGCCTTTCCCACCACAATCTATAATAACGTAAGCTTCATATAATGTGCCTGCCTGGAATCAAACTCATTGCTGTGCAACAGCCATTAATGGAAAATACATCACCTTCGAAAATTTGGCTTTCTGGGGACACACTGAGCATGTGACTGGGTGAAGTCACTGACAGAAAATGTTACAGTCTACAGTAGGAACAGTATTTTTTCTTTTTTTTTTGCAAAGTTGTTATTACTCTTCAAACACAGGGGACACCAGCCAAATGTTCAAGTAACCGGAACAAGCACTGTCAGAACAGAAGTGCTCTCTCTAGCATAAGAGACCCAGCATCAGTCTTTTGTATCAGCTTTCAGAGACATTTCTGAAAAATTTAGTAAGCAGGCAAACAAAAAATTCCCCCCAGGACAAGCAGAGCTCAGATACTTGATCACTGCTGATGCCTATACTACAGGATAAGGTAGTTATTTATCCATGTGTTTAAGTACCTACTTTCTTAAAGCTCAGCATCAGAATTCAGATGGCACTTTAGTTAAGGAGCACAAGTTTACCCACTGCATGAAATGACCTGGGGTTTACTTACTGCTGATATTAGCCTTTTGCGAGTGAGATAAGGGGGATTATTTAATATTAATCCACATCTACTTTTGCACCCATTTCCAACAGTGCCAATGCAAATACACTTTGGGAAGCAGGCAGAATGGAGAGACAAGGGATGAATAGGCTGCCTAGCACTTGCATTTCTCAGTTTTGCACCATTACAAACAGCTGTTTTTCCATGCCCACCTCATATAGACCAGGTAATAAAACATGCTTTCTTTTCTTCTGAAGCCACTAGTTCAAATTAACAATTACTGTCATGTAAACAGGAAACCAGGGACTTTGCACTTACTTACACATTACATTTATCCAAGCTCTTCAGGGCAGTGCTTGCCAGGTGATGTCCACCTGACAAACGTCAGTGCACTTGCCTTCTCACGGCACCAGGAACTGAACCTCCAGGACAGGGAACAGTGCTGGATTACAAATCAGATTTGTGTGAAGGACAAAAACAAAAACTGATGAGGCAGGAGACTAACCACGGGGCTGCATACAGGTATTAGTTGTCTTTTTCAGAGTTGTCATTTTGCAAAAAGGGCCTGTTCAGTGCCATAAAAAAATAATAGAAGTAGCCAAACTTGAATATAGGAATATCTTCACTTTCAGACAGCCCTTCTTCTCCACAGGATTGCCCTAATAAAATACTTCCCCCTCATTTGCAGGTTTGATAGTAACTCACCCTACTAAGCTTAAATATTCCCTAGTCTCTAACATACCTCTCACCTTGGGTTCACCTGGAGGTTCAAGCAACCACCTAGAACTCCTTCTAAACTGTTAGCCCACCTGCCTCTCCCACCTTGCACAAACAGTCACACATGCTGTGGCTGTTTTGTGAGAAGCAGGAAAGAGAACTGTTCCTCATCATCCCCCCAGGTACAAAGGAACAAAGTTGTAACACCTGGGAATTAATTCACAGTCCCCAGTACAACTAGGACATAGTTTTGCTTTTGCAGTGTGGACCGTATCTGTATCTGCTGCTCATTAAAACAATATTGATTACATTGGAAACTATCAAGGGTCTTGGTTGATACATATACTTAAAGAGGAACTATAAACCCATCCATTTTCAGGAAGACACTCAAATATATACCTTGCAAGTAGACTACAGCCCTTACTAAAGCTTTCAGAGTCAGAACCAGGGATAAAGCTGTTCTAGATTAAGACTGTACCAATGCTAATGGACCTGTTTCATTATCAGTGCTGGTTCCTAGAGGGGACCTACTCCAGTCATCTCACCTCATCTCAGCAAAGCTATCATATGTCAGACACAACACCACCTCTGCTAGGTCTCACTGACTGCATCTCATCAATTAATGATGAACTAAAATTAATAAATCAAGTGCACATAAAAAGGTGCAAAAAGGTCAGATCTAGAAACCAGCTATGCCAATTGCTCCCACAGAAAAACATGGGAGCAGAGAGAGGTTAAGCCCTTCAGTGCCTCTGTTTATACAGCTGCTTAATAGGAGCTGAGCTTCATGAAAAATCTAATTCATGGTCTAATGTTGTTCATTCATTTCCTTTCAGTAAGTAATATCTCTTTTGTTATTTTAATTTAGTCTTTGGGGTTTAGTCTTTTACATTAATTTTAATATTCACTCCATAGAAACAAACTGATATGTCAACTGTTAAGCACATGGGGTTCCAACTAGAGAGGTTTATAGCTGAAGTTTCTCTAAAACACAGAACCCTGAATAGAGGCATAGCACAAGCCAAATAGGTGAAGGAAGTGAGAGAATGCAAGAACTGATGACAGCATGCTTTTGTGATGAGGCCAAATATTATTGACACAAATAACACTTGCAACTGCTGCTGCTGCTGCAAAAAAAAAAGCAACTACACTTGTCTTCCCTTTCGTTCGGATTCTTGATGCTTTTTTCTTCCTAATAGCGGCACACCCAACTGCAGGAAAGAGTCCACTTCTTTAGTCCAATTCCCATATGCTTCACTGCAGCAGGTTCAATTTTTTAGCAGAAGATAAAACACAGCTATTTTGCACTGTGATCTGTTTTGTCATACGGTAAGATTGCCAGCCATGCAGAAAACATGACAGCAGGTTGTATTTCAGCCTGAAGTCTAAAGATATATTTCAGTGCACAAAGTCTTCTCTTACAGTAATGGGTTACTTCTTGTTACAGAAGATCTGTTTATGTGTCTCAGTGTGTTTAGAACAATAAACAAGATCTGTACTATTCACTGGGCAATCTCTGGAGACAAAGGGGTAGTTGCATTTAAAAGTGGGCAATAATAGATTTTATGGTGAGATGGTAATTGGAAAAAAAGCTTTGGGAAGAACCCCTACTCAAAGTTCAGCACCGTGGAGTATTTTAATCAGTCTTTTGAAAATAAATTGGCTTTTGCTTGTCTGAGCATTTAGGGGCCACTAGACTATTCCCCCAAATAAGCTGGCCAAAGTTGCATTTATGAAGTGGTCAGGACTTGCAAAAGCCATGTTCTCAGTCTAAATCAAGTTTGTATCAAATAAGGTTACTCAGCTCAGACAGTGACACGCGAGCCACCCTGGCATAGCCTCAGCCTTACTTGGCTGCTGCATCCCATACTGACAGAGGCAGTTTGGCTGCTTTGGCAGGATCAGGTGTGCAGAGCATGACCCATCTCTGAATCACCGATAAAAGCAACATCCAGGGAACACTGAAGTGTTCAGCTGGCAAACAGCTGCCCCATCTCCCATTCCTGGTCACAAGCCCCATTTCTCCTGCCTGCAGAATGATTCAGAACCATCTAACTTTTTCCATACCTTCTTTGTCAAAAGAATTGCAGAAGGAATCTTCAGAAATGGAGATGGTGAAAAAAGGGATAGCCTAAGAGCCATCACCTTTTTCAGCACCACTGTTTTTTCGGTCAACCCAGTTATTGGGGTTAATTTTCATGGCCCTGAGGGTGAAAATCTCCATAACCTTTCTACTGCAGAATTTGGCTACAATTTTTTACACTTTCTCAGATATATAAGACTTTCTCTGCTTTCCCTCTAGAAGATGGAAGTGATGCCTACAGTTCTGCATCTTCCTAGAGAGTTGGTGCAAACAATATTACCAAGATGAGAAATTTGCTTCAATCCCAAATACAAAATTGCTGGCACTCCCACACAGCCCAAGAAGCAGTGTCCATGAACATTTTGCTCAGGTTTTTCATAGTCACACCATATATATTAGGAATGAACTGCAGGTCAAATAGTCTGGCAATTCACTTGCTAGCTTAGAAGCTTGAGGGTCTGCCTCAGGGCCTTTCACACCAGCAGCTATTAACTACAAAGAAATGTCACCTGTGGTGATCATTATTGTTAATTATGGAATTCCTCTATCCACACATCTCCATACTAAAAGCTTTTCCTACCAGACTCCTTCCTCCATCATGAAGGACCAGATTGCTATGATTATCATACCTGTAGAAGCACAAAGCAATGAACAGTAGTGTCTTCCCAAAAGCCAGGCTGCTACACTTTATCCACACTGGCTCCAGTAACAGAGACCAGGCAAAGGCTCAAGCCCTGCTCATTGCTGTCTTGTTCCCTTATTTGCAGGGTTATCTGGTATTCAGACTGCCCACAGTCTTGATGTATATGAAGCCAGAACCGTTCACCTATGCCCAGGTGGATGAGATTTTAGCATCTGGTTAAGAAAACACAGGATGGATGGCATTTATGGATTCATCAAGGTTTTTCCTCAGAGGGCAAGGACAATTTGAAAAGAGAGGAAAAGCAACAGTAAATCTACAACGTTCAGAGGAAAGAGGAAGCTACCTACATCTCATGGACAAAGATTTTCTCTTGCACGTGATCTGTGAGCTGCCTGATATTCTGTGCTTGCACTGCCTTACAGCACAAGCAGACAAGGGTTGAAGCAAAACAGGGGATGAAGAGCACTTTCCAGAACAAGTAAATGAAAGCTGGAAATGACCACAGTGCAGCACAGAGCCTTGATGTATACAACTACAACCACCACAATGTGATACTTGCTTATATTTTGCAGGTTTTTACTCAACCATTAAGGCCCAAGAGATCATCTCTCACCCTTACCTAAAGACAATTTCGATTCACAGCTTTCCACTCACCCAGATGGAAGATCTTTAAAGCTTTTCTCACTCCTGTGCCATTTCTCCACAATACTTCTGCAGGAGAGGAACCAGATAAGTGGCTGCTATTCAGCAACATCTGCATATGTCATAAAGCAAAAAATATCCTCCCACTTCTGTCAGAAATTGCTGCAAGATGCAACTATCCTTGTGGATAGCTATCCCTAACTGCCCCTGGAGGATATACTCACTAACTCTTAGGTATCACTTAGCAATTCAAATCCAGAGTCCTTATTTCATCAAAACTTGATTTGTCCTGCAATCTGTTGTTTCTTTAGGAAAAACATTCAGGAAACATCTCTCTTCATAAATCCAGCCTAAAAGGTCCCTGGGAGGTAATATGATTGCAGACTGTAGCAAATAATTTCTAATAATTTATGTCTATTATGACATATGGTTATACCAGCCAAGGAGTTATCCTGAAATCTATCTGAAATGTGAATTTAGCATGCCTTTCACTTCTTGGAAGTTTTATATGCTTTATTACTGTGGGTTTGGACTCAACAGGCTAAATAAAGCTTCCTCTTGCTTGTCCAAACTGAAATGTAAAATAACACAGGGGAAATAAGCATTTCTCTT
>NW_016690342.1:1630863-1724017 GCF_001604755.1 Lepidothrix coronata | reverse complement strand
ATATAAACTATCCCTTTGCATATTTCAAACTGCCATCCTTTTTTTTTAGCAGGTTACACACACTGTGAACTGCTCTTCTGAAGCCAAAAGTACCCTACTCTTGTGTTTGAGCTGTCACTGCTTTGCCTTCTACCCCTGTACAACAGAAAGTAGATTTTAACACAACCCTTTGGCACCTATCACTTTACATACCCAGGAACATTCACACTCTGCTGAAAGACATTCACTGAACAGCTTCATAGCAAATCTACCTGTGGCTTGAAGCTCCATATAATAGCTCTGGATCACCTAGGAGCTAGTGTATTCAGGAAAACCACTGCAAAAAAGGTGTGAGTCTACAGTCTATCTTTCCCACATATGTGGCTCCACAATGAAGCTGTCTGATTGAATTAAAAAGAAGGTGAGAGAGAACAGGAAGTCTGCCTTCACCTCACAAGTAAATCAGCAAAGGTTCCTATAGAAATAGAAAAGATCACAGAAGAATCTTTGCCTCCAATATTATTCTTCCATTATACACTTTACTCTTAACATGGTTTTGTCCAATAACTTTAGAAATACGACTCCAGATTACAGAGGAGAGAGGGTAGAAGTTACCAACTAAAATGCAGTTGGTCAGACTAATATACTTCCTTATCTTTCTCTCTGCATAACTACAGGAATTATCTAGAAAAGAGGAACATTTTGTTGGTGGTTCGTTGAGCCTACTCACTGTGTCAAATCACCTGTGCCAACACATTTAAGGAAATTATTAAACGCCATAAAAAGCAGTCATGAGACCAAAGCACAGTGAAAACATCTAAGCCAACAAAATAGTTTAGCAAGCTGAAATAAGAACTAGGAATATTGCAGTATTCCTAAATCAGCCTTAGATTGCTATAGGCTTGAACTAACATTCCCCAGTGTTCATAGACGAGTTTGTCTGGATTTACATAAGCTGTTTAAAATTGTGGAATCATAGAATATCCTGAGTTGGAAGGGACCTACAAGGATCATCAAAGTCCAACTCCTGACCCTGCACAGGACAACCCCAAGACTCACACCACGTGCCTGAGAGCATTGAATTGCTATGATATGGATTCTCAACTTCCCTTGAATAACACTGATCAAAATGACTATTCAATACTCTGGGCTTGCTGGCGAAAATTATTTCAGGTACTGGATGTTGGATACAGTTTAAATTTTATTCACATTTAATCAGTGCAAAACAGAGACATTTAGTGGATCTGCTCGATGTCTACAGAAAGGCAACTAAAAGGAAGTTTTATCCACCTTTACTTTGATAAGGGAAAATTAGGCAGGGAGTCTAAGAGTTAAAATGATGAATGATTTACATCCCCAAATAACAAGAGAAAAAAATGAAATTCTGTTCCTATTTCTTCAGAGCAATTAAGACTGCCAGCTGCCTGGGCAAAAAAAGCAAGAAAACCCACTATCTCCTGCTAATGTTTTGTTATAGTCACTGCCTGACAATCATTTTTGTCAAAGAGCCACATTCTGTAAACACTTGACAGTGGCCTCCGCTGCTTTGCTTTGCTCCTGCAGCGAAGCATGAAGTAAAACAGTGATGCAGGAATATTAACACAGTTGCTTGCTCTCCTCTGACAATAGCCAGGTTTCTTTGGAAGGATCTTCGTATTGGCAGGCCACTTTTCATTACAACAAGGTGGCCAATTTCGAATATCACATGCAGCTGAAAAATTGTGAGTAAACTGCCATTACTTGCAGTAGGAACTGAAAGGGCTTTGACTTGCAGAAGGGAAGATCACAGACCAACAAGAAATTCTTTTTATTTAGGTGGACTGGAGAGAAAATGAGGGTTCATGGCCTCAAATTGCAGCAATCCTTTGTTCTGTTATCTCCTTATACAATAGTGGGAGAACCAAATACATTTCATTTGTACTCAGAGAGGAGAGTTACCCTCATGCTCAGTTATACTGGACAAAGCTCTATTGAATTGGCCAGGACAAAAGCAGGCAGTTTGTATTAAGCATGGATTCTTCTTACAATGCTACTTGGTTTCTAAGGCACAAGTCTTACAGGAACTTAAGCATCATTTTGCTTAGTGCTGCAGTGTTTAACCAATTGAGGAGCTCAGCTCTTACAGGGAAGTTGGGCACACAGAAGTCACAGCCCTATTTATTTCTGCCATTGCTTAGAGGTTTTCTGTACAGCCAAGGGCAGACAGCAGTTCACCACCTCTCTCCATGTGCAAAGTCAGCTGAGTCTGGACCAACAGGAATCCTCAAGGCTCTATGGATGCATCTCTAGGAACCCAAATTCTTTTAAATCTAGCTCTAAATGACTAAAGAGAACAAATCTCATTAGGGGTGATATAACAATAAAAGCCAATTGTGTTCTTTTGAAAATCCTAAATACCTCTTGGTTTCCCAGTCATTCTATTTTGTGCCCAGGAAGGAGTTACTCTCTGTACAGTAGTTAATGTTAGAGTGAGTGAGTTCTCCTCGTACTGGTTTCCAATGCATTTAGTTTCCAGAAAGGGATGTTTTTGCATTGGCATGATGCAGATTAGAAGAAAACAGCTCTTCAATGGCTGTGCCAGGCGAGGCGCTGCCACACACAGCTTGACTGTGCTGATACTAAATGCTTTGATTTTCTTCTTGAATAACACTGCTTGGAAAAGCAAAAGCAAGGTGAAGTCTCTCATTACACAGACAAAAGGAGGTAGGGAGCATGAAGCATCTTACTGGGTGGGCTCTCCTTTTTGCCCCCGTTTTGTTTTCCTGGATTTGAGTTTTAAAATGGGTTATATTTCGCCTGCAGCAATTTCTTTTAATAACTACAATTATTCTCTCCCATTGTTCTGACTCTTACAAGCAAATTAGGGAAATTCAAAGGCAATTTTCATGATTGTTTGTTGTCAGGGGCTTATGAATGGCTGTTCTATTTCACTAGGATGTTGCATTAAATAAATAATGAGCATGGCACAAGAGTCATAAACAGTAAGATAGAGATCAGTTCATCTGGGGACAGATGCTGCTTCGTGCATACTAGGTGAGCCTGCAGCAGATACAGCAGGACTCTCTCCAGCTAGATCTATTGACGGCTTTCGTGTTTAAGAAAGGGCAATATTGCTCTCTCACATGCGAGTGTGCATCTTTAAAGATCTCGTTTAGCATGTTTTTCACGCCCTAGTCAGAAATTCATGCAAAGAGGAGGTAGAGTTGGGAGGTTTGACATCCTCTCCTCTCTCAGTGCTTGCGTAGCAGGCAGGGAGAAGTTGCAGACCACAGCAAAGTGCACCCTGAATAAATAGCACCAGGACCTCGTTACATACCGTGTGGGAAATAACATTCACGATGTGAGCTTAGAACAACAGCAAGACTACATTTCTGGAAAAAATCCAAAGCCACGGCCTCTAAAAAAGACTCAAGCATCCATTTATCCTGCTCAAAATATCATGCAAATATGTTACTAAGTGGCATTCATCAATGACAGAGGATCAGGAACACATGCCAAATCATTTCATGTTCAATCTGGCTGGAGGAAGACGAATGTACAAGGCAAACTTAAGCTAAAACCTTCCAAGCACTCCCACATCTCTAAGGTTTTTAATGTATAATAGGACTAATTCCCATTTCCATCGGCATGTGCACACTTCTCTGCTAGATCACTGTAGAGACAAACCAGGTATAAAAGACAAGCCTGATGTTTTTAGTCTGGTTTAGTTTTTTAAACCCCTGATCAACTGCAACCAAATCCAGTGAAGTGGGAGAAATCTCAGTCCAAGTTACATAAAATTAAATTGGATTCAATACATCCAGCTGATGTTCTAGTGGACTGTAGAGGCTTGACAGCATCAGGTATCTTTATAAATGTTCCCAGTTGGCACTCATAATTAGCCATGAGGCAGGCATCTGCTTGATACTGAACTTCAATTCCAGTTCTTGCTGAATTACTTTACTACGTACTATTTTAATGCTGATGAGGGAAGACAGAGAAACGAGAAGTTTCAGTAAAATGCCTGTAACCTGACAAACAATTCACACACAGAATCATCTCTGCTCATTTAATATCATTTGTGCATTACAGATTTTGTACAACCTATCTTGGCTACAGACAGAAATCAAACCATTCTCCTCTAGAATGACTCAACAGGGAGAAAGTCAGAGACATTACTAAAATGCCTATCCAACTCTGTGTTCATAAGGTGCTCTGAAGAGGTTCTGCCTCATAGACACAGCTTGGCAACCCGTGTCACTTAGAGCTTCTTCTTGGAGATCTACGCTTATGAGAATTTCTAAAAGACCAGAGGCAAAAAATTAACTCTGGCAAGAAGAAATTAGCAAACTCTCTTCCATCTGCTTATCCCAAGGCAACCTGAGCCTGATTCTGGAAACATTAATCTGTTCTCAGCAGATCTTCTCACAGAAGGACTGTGGACCACAAACTAAATAACCACTTTTTATAACTTTTACTCTATTATTCAGAATATTCTTTATCTGCTTCTGCCTTTGCCACAAGCAACCATGCAGAAGTGGATCTATGAATTTGCTCAGCCTCATGTTCTCCTGAGCCCTTCAGGACTATACACTGATGTCTAAGAAGAATTTCCTTTTCACCCTTTGGGAATAAAGGTAGAAATTCTGTTCAGAAAATGGCTATATATATGTTCACTCAAAATAATATATAGGCTACTGATATCACCTACTAAAACAAAGAACATCAGTACAAAAAGAAAAGCTGATCTTGTGTCTCTTGAATTTTAGCTATGAGGATCTGCATCACTCCTTGTAGCACTATCTCATCATGGAAAAACACCTTACAGGTAATTTTTTTCCTCATCCCCTTTGGCTTGAGTGTGTGCCCCAGGCAGCAGGCATGACCTGTTGCCCTGTGCTCTCTTTGCTTGTTGGCAACCTCTTCCAGCCAGCCAAGCCCTAGGCAAGATCTCCTTTCTCCTCCCCATCCCAGTGGGCACATCTCTGCCAGACAACAGCAACCAGGACAAGATAGACATATACATCTATTTTGACAGCAAAACCTGTGTAAAGCAATACGAGGAATACAGATCTTATACAGTAACAGGGCATAGCCAACTAGCCTAAGCACCAAGCTGTGGGCTCTACAGTCTCATGTCTGTGTTGTGGGTGAGAGCAGAGGTGATGTCAGATGGTGAGACACAACAGGACAGGTAGTGTTAGCACAGCCTTCCACAGTGCTTTCTATGTTTGCCCCAGACATGGGTCAGGCCTTGACTGTTGCAGAACCCCTTCATGTGCACCCAGTCCTCTTCAAACAGTCAGCTCCCATTCTTTGCCCTTTGCTCAAGGTGTCCCTATTTGAGGCTACCTTCACATTCCACACTCCAGAGATCACAAAGTCCCTGCTGCTTCACAGACCACATGGGTAAAAGAGCCCTCTGCACCCTCTGTCTTCTACATAGCCGTGCCAAGAGAGAGGTGACTGGTCATGAATCACAGGGATCCTTAAACTTTTTGTCTGAAAATTTCTAGCCCAGTCCTTTGTTAATGTTCACACAACTAGAAAAATTGTCTCTGTGTTATGAAGAAATAAACAGCAGAAAATAAACTGTACTGGTTTTGCATTTATTCAGACTTTTTTTCACCAAAAAATCTAAGCCTTCATGAAAGAGGAGAGAGAACTAGGGTTCTCTGTTTACTGTTTACAAAACAGTAAACCTACCCAGGGACACTTAGACCATTCCATGCCTTTGTTTTTTTCTTTCTCACTCTCTCGTAAACTGAATTTATAAATTGAAGACAGAAAAGTAATCAATGCTTTCTAGAGCCATTATTGGAAACACCTAATGATAGACAACTCTGTTAGTAAAAAAGCCCCAAAGTCTTAACACTGTAGCTTTCTGCAGTGGTATTCTTATAGTGGCTTTCCTGACCCTGGTCAATAGAGAGTTAGTTTATGATAATTTAAAAAAGATTACAGTGTTGGTTGTGAAGAAACGTAAACAGTGGTAGAACTGGTAGAAAAAATAGGGCTGGGAAGATAAATAGAAATAATGATTTTAAGTAGCCTGAACGTAACTTTTTTTGTTCCAAATGAGACTTTTGCCCGTTAAGCATGATTTTAAATAGCACACCCTTGCCATCCCAATATACAACTTCTGAACTACTAAAAGGATATTTTCAATGCAGAGCTTTATTTAGCAAAGGGCTTGATCCAAAGCCACTTTATGTAAGGGAATTTTCCTGCTGATTGGGACAAATGAAGCCATGAAACAAGGACAACTACTAAAAGTAGACAGAAAACTAAGAGGAGATATAACAGCAGTAATCAAGTACATAAAAGGTTGCAGGAAAAAGGAAGGGAGCAATCTATTCTCCACTCCCAGGGTAGACAAGATAAAAATAACAGGCTTAAGTTACAATGAGAAACTTTTGCATTTCACAAGAAAAAAACCAACACCTTGTTAGCAGTAAAGCACTGGACTTTGCTAAAAGATGAAGGAGTTGTATCTTTACCCAGCTTCAGAGCAGCTACCAGATAACTGAGGAGAGGTTGAGGCACATCTGGCTCTGCTTGGGCACTGAAAGTCCCTTACCTGCCTCACTTCTGGCAATTCTTCCATGCCCACTGGAAGAAGTTGCAGCAGTTGATTACAGGATGAGAAACCTCAAATCCTTCCACAGTCACCAGTACCTAAGCCTCCTCTGTTTCACAGAGAAAGTTATGGGTGATAACAATGCAGTTATTAGCAGTACTCTTAGCCTGGAGTGTTGGAGGAGGATGACCACTATGGAAAGAAGGAGCTACGGGAATCTACAAATACTGTGAACAAATAGTAAAAATCTCTGCAGACCTCCTGTTTCGAACCCGAGAAGTACCGATCCTGGTTCAGAATACGTGTACCTGGTTCAAGTTCTTCAATCAGCCAGTAGCCAAACACTTAAGATAAGGTGTAAGAATGGGGTATATTCATACATCTCAGAGCTTTCAGAGACTACAGCCATGTTGCAGAATTTGTGACAGGGTTACAAGCTGGGCAGAGATAAGAGGTACAGCTGCCCCATCTTTTCTTGGAAGCACATGCACCAGTAGACTTGAAGGGACTTCTAGTCTTTTGAGATATACTGCACTAGATGGAACAGAGGTACCTCTGCAGGGGAACAACAAAAATCTGCTAGATGAGGCAGATCAAAAGGTGTGACAATAAACCTCCCCTTATCAAAATTTTCATGCTTTTGTCCCAGCCAATTCAACAGACCTTTCTCTAGCATAGCTGAGTCTGGAGATAACTCTTACCTCTGAGTAAGAATTAAACGTGGTTACAGAAACACAGTCTTCACTCCAACCATTCTTTCAGTGCAAGCAAAGACACTGAACAGAGTGCTCCATGCCTCCTCTGGAGCTTCAGAGGATTCCCTTCCACTCTTGCCTATGCCTCCATGGTCTGGCCGTGGTCTTTTCCCTGAGACAAGAAGGGTCCTTGCCACCCCCACAGCTCTTCCACTACACCCCTTGATGCTTTTGGCAGACATACACATTGCAGGAAAAGGTGTGGCCTTAAAATGAACATTCGCCTAACAGTAAATGAAGCACACAGAAACATATTCAACACTGCCCAGGAAATTTTAGAGGCCTAATCCTGAGTGGAAATGAGACAATCTCTGCATTGTGCCACTTATGAAAACAGAACTTAAACCTCAGGTGGCATAGGCACCCTTGCACATCCTATTCCATGTTTAAACAATAATAAGAGCCAATTCATAAGGAAAATTTGTGTCTCCTTTTACAGTGCTATTTGCCATTTGGGTGCAAAACACATACATTTCATAAAGAGTTGCTAAAGAGTTAATCTGCATGTTAATACTTAGTAAATCAGTTGTTATGGAGTCCAGTCATTGTGCAGGTGCCTTGCAAGTTTGGCTTGCAGCCATCCACGGCACCTTCAGCTGATGAGCTAATAACCTCTGTAATACACACCATCCACTAGTGGAGCCACCTATGCTTTCAATCTATCATTTATTGCCTTTTCTAAACTACAGATAGACCCTTAATATAAAGAATGACCATTTTATGTTTGCTTGCCTGAATATATATGAGCACTCAGCCACATCATTAAAATAATTTTACTGCTAAGGCATACCTAATATCCCAAACAGATAGAGCAGAATTTAAATTAGGGGAAAAAGGAGATGGTGATTCCTTACAAAAAGGTTTGGAGATGTGACAGGAAAGAAGAAAATGGATTTGTACAAAATAACAAGCCCATAAAAATGTGAACTTTACTGAGAAGTTTTCTGAGCTTTGACTGAATCTCAGTTCACTTTTAGTTTTAATTATGATTCTGCATTATCCTTGCAATTTCTGTGTTCTCCTGGCCACAGGAGAAAAAGTACTGAAATACCACCATTACCATAGCAGATGTTTTTTAAGTCAATGCCAAAGCTTAAAAAAGGTTTCTACTCCACAAGAAAGGACATGCTTGATACAATCCTAAACTGCCTCAGATCAAGGAGAACTGGTAATTAAGGCAGTTGAGAGCAAAAGGTGAAGAAGAAGGCTATATGTTAAAAATCCTAACCAAATACATGCATGTACTTTTTATTTTTTTAAAAGGCTCAGATCCTGGAGTTATGAGATGGGAGAGGGAAACCTCCTTTGTTTTCTACAAATATATTTCTCATTTCGTAATTACGAAGAGAGACCCAAGTCCATAACTAAAAGGGAAATAAAATGGTTCAACGTCCTCTGTGCTTTAAAATGGCTTTCTACAAACATGATGCATAAATGTTTGGGTGGGCGAGTTTTGCAAACAGGCACAGAGACATGAGAACATGGGAGAGTGCTATTGCTCAGAGAAACAAAGGACACTTTTCCCAGTCTCCCTTCACCTACCATAATATAAATAGTCTTTCAATGCAGCTGGAATATTGCTCCTTGTCTGTGGCACTCTGACACTACTGTGATTTTCACTCAAATATGTCCCTGGCATTTACAGACAGATTATTGTCTTACCTGAAGCTGGTTCATGAAATTCCTTTTGTTGGGGGCCATAGTTGTGTTGGGCATCCAGCTATCCTCTGGGGGGAAAAGTGAAGCTTGTTTCTTTCACCTGTAACAGTTTTGATGGGAAACTCACTGCTGGCAATTTAACCAATCCTCTTCTGTGAACCCCTTCCTTGTGTCTGGAAAAGTGCCGAGCCTGAAAAAAAGACAAAAGACACTGTGCTGAGAAGCTGAGAGACACAGGAGCTGACTTGGAAGCCTTTGGTGGGGGCTTGCACGCCAAGTATGAGATTTGACAGTACCTCCCCTTTGCCCTTCAGTTTACCACCTGCTCTGCTCTGATGGAAGGATTCAATTCTTTTGCAAAACACAAAGCTGTGAAACTTCAGAAATTAAATCCATGTAATGCGATCCTCTTGCCTCCTTTTTCACAAAGCTGTCAAAATAATGATGTATTCATGGTGTTTTACTTGATGTGTGAAATTTCCAGCACACAGATATGAATCAAAGCATTCTGTGCTATTTATCCTCTCAAAAGGATTTTGAGCAGCTTTCTTTTAATAGATGGAAACTATAATTTTAGAAGGTGGGTAGTGAAACTTCTCTTTACGCTTGAGTGGACAGCTCAAGGTGATAAGGGAAGTGCTTGGGAAATACAGCAAGCAAAAATGTTTTATGTCCAGTTACACTGCAGCCATTCCATGTCGTATCTGATTTAAGGGAGAAGAATCTGAAGTGAAAGAATGCATGAGGATATATGAATACAGCTATGTATATCCAGCATTGTTCTCCTATGGGAGATGCATACTAATTGCAATATCACAATTCAGCAGTGGGGAGGTGGCAAATCTGTGCCGTTATTGTACGTCTTTGTCTTAGATGGACGTGGCACCACAAGCCCCGCTGTGCTGCCCAACTTTACTGCAGTGAAGCAGCCACTTTGTTCAAGGCAGTGGCTTTGGGCTACCTTCAATTCACAGGCACATATTAAGCAAAAACTACTTCAGCAGAATAGGTTCAAACTGATATGGTTAGTAAAGAGATCCATTTCTTTAAAGCACAGCTAAAACCAGTTAAGACTGGCTTTGTATGGGAATGTGTTTATTATTTCTTAATTTATTTATGCATCAAGTGCAGTCAGATTAGAGTGGGAAAACATCAAGCAATGCATACAAAATGCATGATAAATTACAAAGTTGGGCCAAAGTTCCCAGCTGGGTAAATTGGCACTGACCCTTTGACTTTTTGGACTTTGATGGATTTATATCCAGCTCAAGACCAGGACATATTGCCACAGAGATTATAGGGAGTATTTTCCCTTTTGCATTTGCTCTGCTTCTAGAACTCATCAGCATTGTCAAACATAGATAGGACAGTGTAATGCTGGTGTAATTTAAACAGCATGTATTAACACTGACATGAAGATGGAGTGAAACATGTTTTGGGTACCACTACACTGTGGATTTGTACTACGGAACCGAATCCCCATCAAGCAAACAAAAATGTACTCAAAATCTACAGAAATCAATCAAGAAATTTCTTTGTTGGGTGGGGCGTTGAACTTGGTTTTTTAAAATATCTTTTATAAAATTTGGACTTCAATAATGACTGAAAAGACTACAACAGAAGAGATTAAAAGTATCTGTCACGTGACACTTTTTACGAACAACTACTTGTATGCGTAAATATTTTTGGAAATATGCAATTCTTACCAGTAATTCATTTGCTATCCCAGAAAAGGCTTTTAACACAGCTGCAGAAGATGCAACGCTTTTTCTCAAGATCTCAAACCTCCTGAACAACCAATTACGTTGATTGAAAATTGGTTATTTCCTTCACCAATTTTCCACCGATCAGGATAACATCACAGCACAGGTTCCTAATCAGAGTTCGTTAGGGTGAGGTCTCCTTTTGGAGTACTTTATGCTATTCTTTAGGATAAGAGGCTTGACTTTTAAAGAAATAAAACAAAATCAGCTCATAAGAGCAAATTATATATGAGTGCTATACAGGAAAAAAGTAATTGCACTTACAGGAACAGATACCTGAGGATAGAATTTTCTACAAAGCATCTATCTCATAGGTGTAACCCTTTTCAGAACAGCCCTGTAAAATGGAAAACAAAATAACTTCATAGGACTTCTCAAACTCACCACGGACTTTAAGAGAACTAAATTCCACCTATAGAATTTTACACATGGCAGACACATACTCAGTTATTTACCCTAATTAACTCTGTCAGCTTGGTATTAAAGAGGACCTTAATGAATATCATAAAAATCTTATGTATATCCTCTCTGTCTTCAGAGACTTGAGTTTCAACAAAAAAACCTAGCATAACATTTAATTTCAGACACAAGGGAAACAACTGATATGGCTGTTCAGTTTCTACCTGAATTTATTGGCACTCTTTCAAATGCCAGTGCTGATGGCTATTTTTCTTTCATAAAAGATGGGACAAATATCTTGACATGCTGCTGGAACTGGTAAGCAGCTCCCAGGCATGCCTACGGCAGCAGACCAAGTTAATTCTGTGCCTGTCATCAGAGCTCGCAAAATTGGATGTCATGTGCTGAAGCAAGTTATGGCATCTGCAGGGCATTTTACTACTGGAGATTGCATCTTGCAGCAATGTGACATGAGACACACTGGGAATTAGCCTCAGTTTGCACCTCCTGTGCTTTTCAGTTCCCACTTTCTACAGCTTCTAGTGTAGACTCTTTAGTATATTAATAAGCCTGTATGACCTTGACATTTTTGGAGGTTCACTTCTCCAAGTATTTCCTCTCTACCAAGATTAAGGTCCAGGCACTGAGTTTAGCAGTCTCCCCTTTTCTGGCCGCAAAAGACTTGATTGCTTTTCATCTTTCATCTCTCTTTATCAAAAACTAGACAGTAAACTTTGCCAGGACAGGAATTATTGACTCCTCCTTGGAAGGCATTGTACCTAAATGAACATGGAGAAAATTCCTTATTATGTAGATTTCCCTAGTAGAAAATATGTTTCTTTATTTTAAACTGGCTATTTAAAAAATTTTCATAGGCATGCTTTAATCATGAACATTCCTGATCAGTGCAGTGCTTTTTTTTATAAGATATTCCCACAGTATTTGATACTGGTTTTGTTCTATACTTTCTGTCTCTAGTCAGACTGCTGCACCTTCTTTTTATTTTGTTTCTCAACTTTAATTAATTTGGTAATTTTTATTTTTTTTTTTAAATGTGTCCTTTTCCTATGAAAGCTGATTAACAAAATAAAACTTGTGAAGTTAGACATAATCTAAGAAGTAGATCACAGGTATGAAAAGTACCCAGACAAGTATACACACACTGACAGCAAATTAAAAAAGATTAAAGAAGGTATTTATTATCCCTTGGATGCCAGGTATTATAGTTAAAGTACTGACAGCAGTACTGGGCTCTGATTATGTGTGAGAAGACAGATCATTCTCATTTTAAATGTATTTATCAGACTATTCTTCCTTAAAAACTGAAAATCAGGGTGAAGGTATGAATGTATGAATGTAGAGACGTACATCAGCGTAGGTATGTCAACACTGAATCATTTTCAGCAGGACAGAAAAAATGTAGCTACAGAGTCATCCCCTCCTTTGGTTGGCATGGCAAATTTTGAAAGGCCTAATTTCATGGCTTAATAAGAAATGAGAAACTGTGAGAGGGCAGAGGATGGGGGGAAAAAAAAAGTAAAAAAAAAAAACCTTCGCCAAACCCAGTAATTCTCCCTCTCTGTAGAAAGAGCTTTACAATCATGCATTTTCTAACCATGTGAACACCTTCCCAGGAGCAAGGAGTACATATGCTTTCTTTTCTTTTCTTTTTTTCAGCTAGAACAGTTTGAGATTCAGATTGAGTACATGACCCCAAAATTATCAGTTGACTCCTTCTACCCAGCACAGTCCCAAAGCTCTGAAGATTCACAGAGGCTATCACTGTAATATTACACTGTTGATTAATAGGGACAATTTAGGCTGATAATCTTACTTCATTGCATTCATAAGAACTGAGTCATGGGGGTCTTTTCATCTCTAAGAACCTCAGAAATTTCACCACATTCAGTGACTTAATAGATGATGTGGCTTAGAACTACATTGCACAACAGCAGAGCACCCTGGAGATACACTCACTTGTCATAATATATAAAGCTTCTTCCAAATCCATTGTACGTGGCTTTACACTGTTCACTGCAGACCTTGAAGGAAGAAAAGAGTCTTTTCTTGTCTCATTGCTCCCAGGATGACATTTGAAAGCCAGCAAATGAAATATTGGGAAGGTGTCTCAGAGTTCTGTTATATATTTGTTTTTCTCTAAGAAACAGAGTGGAAAATGGCTTCACAGAAAGTTACTTCAGAGCAGAATTATGAATGCTATTTACAGAATACCCTAGGCATTAATATTTGACTTGTACAGGTATGTTTGCTAGAAAAAAAAGATACACATCTCTTGTACAATATTAATCAAGACAGCATCCCAAGATATGAAGTTGCAGAGTCAGACACCTGTGCAAAATGAAGAGAAGCTCAGCTACTAACTTGAACTGCAATCAGAAATAGATCCTTGACAGCCTGGCTGACCAGCTCTGGTGCCTCAGCATCAGGCATTCAAGGGAGCTTCAAACCACCTGTAGGCAGGTATGCCAATACTAAATACCCATAGTCTCCTTTTAGAGAAAAGAAATTACTGAAAAATTTTCTCTATAGCTGGTTGAGTTTTTCATCAGTCTTGATTTTCTGGACACATCATTAGAAAATAAAAAAAAAAAGATAATTGTTCTGAAGTGACATAAAAAGAATAGCTTTTTCTTACATTTGCACATATGTTAAGCGCTCAAAATGGGAGTTGTCGGCTCTGTCTTTTTTGGTTTTGTTACTATAAATATACATAAATGAAAATACCCTATCCAGCAGCAGCATAAAACTTTTAACTGCTGTTACCACCACAAGAAATTTCCTTCCAAATGGCTTGTGAGTGAATGATATACATAAATTTAACCTTTATATATGGTAACAAAAAATCCGAGTGGCATTTTCATTTTATATCTGTGGAAACATGACAGGACAGGCTCAAGCTAGTCTACATATTTTCTAAATGTACTTAACTTGGGCATCTCAAGGAAGAAAAATTCCACTTATCTTTAGGATTTCTGAGAGCACCTCATGTGAATCACCAGTATTAAATACTGCACTTCTTTTCTTCTGAGAATGCAACCATTAACATTACATGACACTACTGGTTAGGAACATAGAAGGGAATCAATGTTATTCAGGTAATGTTTTCTCCTAAACATTGTTTCACTTTTCAATGTTCAACTCACATTCTTTGCTTTTTCATGTTTTCACTTTCATTCATACATGGTGAATATGTGTGTATAAGTTTCAATATTTTAAAAATAAAAACTGAACCCTCCTCTCAACCCTGAAAGCCATTATATGGGACCACACTGACATTGATATGGGCAACTGGAGGATTGGAACATAGACTGTCATATGAGCCATGACAATAACATGGACTAGCCAAACCCACGGGGGATACTCAAGAATGTCAGGTGTCATGGCACTGCTTAGTGGCTGTCAGTACAACAGTCCTCCTTATCTTCTCCTGGTTAATTAAAATCCCAAGATACTGGAGGAAGGATGCAAGCAGGAAAACAACAGCACCAGTTTGCCCTATTGCACACTCAGCTCACTTGTCAACTGGCAATGTAATGGTAGGGTCTCCAAGAAACCTCACCTTCTCCTGCCTCTGTATGACTCTCTACTGTCTGTGAAAAATGTGATATACCCCATGGCTGACAGCCCAGCGAATATATTTTGAAAGCAGCCTGAAGGCTTGGCACGACTAATTCTGAAACAACAGGCAAGCAGCCCTCTGCTCTCCCCAGCCAAGGTAAAGACACTTTGGGCAGGGCCTCATACAATCTCACCTTCTTTCACACGCTCCAAAACGGCTCGTCAGGCTTCTGCCTTTCTGACTCACTCCAGGTTGTGAGCTTAATCAGACAAAACCTTGACTCAGGTGCCAACATGAGGTATTTCCACCCCCAAGCACATGCGACAGACCAACATCTACCAAACTAAGTTTCACAATCATTGTGTTTGTGAAAACTCCCTTACTTAGTTGTAGAACTTGTAACTTGAAAAATGTTGTTATAAAATGTTACAACATACATAAAGAGTCATTTAAAAAGTAAAGCCATAAATGTAGTAATTTCTAATAACCTGTATATTTTATTTGGATTCATTCAGAGCTTGTAAGAAACCTGAGAAGTAAAACCTCTAAAAGTTTGCTGAATACCTTTCAAAAAATCACTTAATTAGAGGAAAAATAAAAAAGCCTGTACAAAAAACTTCAAGCTGGTAAACAGACCAGTGGGCTGTACAAAGAAATCACTATGCTCCAATTCCAGCATGCTGTTACAACCTGTGCCACAATTCCACGGGTATATTGATTTCCACAAGCAGAAGAAGATACATATACATGAGGTGAATGTCAATGTATGGTACACAAAAACAGTACAAACACACATGAACACATATCAACAAATACCCAGATGTTCCCTCTCGTATTTTCCTTCTGTTGTATGTATTTTTAGAGGGAGCATTGATATACATGTATGGTGTGTATGACATGGTGACATTTGCTTCTAACAGCACGAGCCTTTTGTTCTCATTTTGCTTACCTGTCACTTCCTCTTAATCATATGACTGATGTAGTTATAACCTAATACAACTAGAAGGCACTGCCAAATGCTTAATAATTTGCAGACTTCTCTTCCTTCACTGCAGTCTTGGAGTGCAAGTGGCACAGAAGAAGCATGCTTGAACTCACTTGACCTGGACAGCTGCTTGAATAATGGCTCAAAAATTAACGCCAACTCCAAAAAGTGTTGAAGGCAAATTTTTGGCATGTGTCCTTCTTTGTTCCTTTGCAGATTTCAAATATCTTTTTAAGAAAATTAATATAAATAGAGTAGACTGAAATGTAAAGATCAGAAACAAAGCAGAAAAATGTTTATAAACAAACTTCTTTCATACAATGAACTCACAGATGAAGAAAACTTTGCTGTTAAAATAATTTTGAGGGTCTGAATAATGTTCAGACAGAAATAAACACAGGTCAGAGTGGTTATTGTATTGCTTTTACCTCTGCAGCATCAAAATGTTGCCCAGTATGACTGAGGTAAGTAATGACACCAACAGCAATGGCAAACAAAAAATCCTACTCTCTTCTTTCATTCCAGCCCTACTTCCACTTATTTCAGCCCAGAAAATTATAAGCAGCTCAGTTCCATTTGACTAAAATACCGTTCCCAAAAATATTAGTTCTACATTTTTCAAATCTGAAATTACACATAGGCACCTAACTCTACGTTAGACTGAAAAATGTCTGGAAAGCTGTGTACCCCCAGTGCCAGTGACAATAGCTGTCCCATAAGCACCTTGCAGACAGCTTTCCTAGGTGAAATACCAAACCTAATGCCACATTAGGAACATTCTAATCCTTTTAGTCTGCCTGTGGATGTGAAAGCACAGGGACTCCCCACACCTTTATTCCAAGCTTTTTTTTTTCCTACAGATAATGAGGATACCAGGGACAAGTACAGATCCTGCTTCCCGTAGCAAGGCAATGTCACAAAAACTCCTCTGAGGGGTATCCTGAAAGCATCCTTATACCGCAAACCACTACCTGTACAGAGCTTTGGCACACAATAGGAGATGCCTTTCAGAGGATATGGTCCCATGGAAGAATGAAACTAAGGCCAGATGTCTAGAAATGTCAACACAGGTACAACAGAGGACATTTCAAAAGGGGCTATTCACTTACAAATATTATTTGGCACCTCGCTGGATTACAATAAAATTTCAGTCCCCCATTCAAAGTTCAATGCCAATTTTTCTTCTTCCAAGCAAGCCAGATCTCTGCAGAGCAGGCAATCAGGCATGTGGGACAATGCAGTTGGGAACCCTGCAGCAATGGAGGCTGCAGGTTACTCAGGTCACCCAAGCACTTGATAAAATTTCTCTTTCTTGCGCATACGTGTCAGTTTGAGCATCCAGTGGAATATCAATGCCCTGTTTTGGCCACAACTGAAAACCCCCAAAACACCTCTTCAGGTCTGCTAAGTGATGAAGAGCTGGAGGGGACACAGCTAACTCCAAACAATGTAAAAAGTCAAAGGTGTCATTGCAACTGTCAGTCACATCCACATGCAGTTGCTAATATCAGTCTCCACTGAAAACTGGCTGCAGAGCAACACAGGCAACATTTTTGCCTGCAGAGCAACACACACATTTCCAGCTGCAGTTTGCACTGTCAGCCTTCTCTGCTTTTCATGCCCTCTGCTGTGATGCCTTTAGGAAGGCAGTCAGTACAACTGCATAAAGCTGACTGCTTATGTCACTTTATCAGCTTTAAAATGTGTTCTAGGTAACTAATTACACTAACATGAAAAGTAAATACATGAAAGATTGATCAGACTTTAGGAAAAAATGTGTATACCTCCTCAATATAGAAGCCACCATCAGACAGTTTGAGAGCTACTGTCCTTCTGCCATGAACCTTGGCAAATTGGGATCAAAATACTATTTAAAACCATTCCTTCCTTCTAAAGCAAAGTCTACCTCTTTCCTGTACTTTCCAGTATTATTTTCTCCTCCTTTGCCATGCTCTCATTTATGGCCCTTTATGTTTCAATTAAAAATTCTTCCTGTGCAGAAGGATAAAACACAAGACCAGATGCAAAGCCCAGACTGTACTGGCAGTATATGGGAAGGACAGTGCTGGAGTGCTTGTGACTGGAATCCTTGGGCTCAGACTTGGGCCAGACATGCAGTGTGTCTCATACCAGCCAGTGCTGAACCTTCATCTGGCCCCTTATATTTTGTACAAATTTTGCTTCTTATGCTGACAGTGATTATGGGACTCTGAGCAAAACCAATTAAGTAGCTATATGGGTTTCCTATTAATAAACCTGACTCTTTTTTTTTTTCCCCCTTGCTATTCTGATGCCACCTGAATGCAGGCATGGTTATAAATCACAGGGAAACGTGCTATTAATCAAGGAGCAAGGATGTTGTACATGAAGAATGGCCATTCACAGGTAGAGAAGCCTCTTGTTTTATTCGTAGTTCTTCTTCGTAGAGAGGGCAAGTGGAAGGAGAAACTCACAGTGGGTTCTCCTTTAAACCTCAGCCCTAGGCTTTCCTAATTTTCTCTTTCTAGCACAGAAATTAAGCATACAGTAGTGCTTTTTCCACCACTAATATATGTCACTGAATGGTAGCTATTACATTTGATTAAGGGTACAGGCATACAGTGATTTACACTCACCTGGAAGGTCCTTTTACACAGTCCTATTGACATAAGGGACTGTGATTCATTCAATAGCAAAGCTGTAAGCAAAGTAATCTCTGGAAGGTAGAATTCTCTTCAATTTTTTGAATGCTTCCTATTTGTGTGTGTGCATTGCATGTGACTTTATACTTAATTGCAAGCACTTTTCTTTTAAAAATATATTTTCTAAAAAACAGAGTGGCAGTTTATATCACAACTTTGAAACTCCCAAGAGTTTTAATGGTAAAGCCATTCTCTGCAACTTAGTTTATATCACTAAAGTACACCTTCCTATTCTGTTGTCAATTGTTTCCTTCTCTTTCTTTGAAGATGAGTAAATGGCTTTGGTGATTTATTTATTACCACCTGCTGTGGTAGTAAACAACAAAATAGGTAGTTTCTGATGTCAGCAAATGGCCCATGAATACTTAAGAAAGGCCCATGAATATATATTTTTATTTTGTTATTCAGCAGTATTAGAAACTATAATATTAATATTACTTTTATTTCATGGAATTATTTCTATGATAGCCAATGTTTGTACGTGTGTCAAACATGTACAAATTGAAAGATGCACAATTAATTTTCTATTTCTTGACTGAGCAAGCATTTCATACTCAGTTCAAACACACACTCATGGATGTAACGTTATTTTTCATAATAATCCTTGCAACTGCTTCTGAAATGCATTTTTTGTCTCCTCTCCTGACAGAGAGGCCAGAATATGGTTACATTGTAAATTTTCCTGGCATTCGCCTTTAAGTCTTTCCGAGCAAATTTCATTAAAGCCATTTGCTTTGAGGTAGTTTGCTTTGGGAGAAATTTCATATTTAGTTGTATATCTTTTTGCGACTGGCCAAAAAATCTGAAGCCTCATATGGATCTTTCTAAATAAACTCAGTGATAGTTTAATTCAATAAATGTTTTGGCCTGTAGTCATTTTTTCTGCAGATTCCCTTTGCCACTTGAAGATTATATTGAAAAAACTGTAAAATATGAGTGACATTTCAAAGAATTCTGAAAAATAAATTCATCTACATTAACTGCATTAAGACAAGAAATGAGCTCATGGCAAGTGGCAAATTCACCATCCTCTACAACAAACAATTACAGGAGTGTGGAGTATATACAGAAAATCACATACCCTACAGCAAAGCAGGATATTAGATTTGCCTGCTTCTAAGTAAGCCATCAACTGGCTTATGGCTACACTACTTATGAGTTATACTATCTTTCAAGATACAACTCACATTTTGCTTAATGCCAAATGACACATTCAATTTAAATCAAGATATGGCAGTGAAAAACGCTGTCCCTAATAAGTGACCCAAGTAGCCAATATTTTTTGGGCTTCTTATTCTGAGTATGCAGAGTTTAAAGGCAGTTCAGAATCTTTCATTTCATACATCTAAGATTTCTTTACTTACGGTACAGGAAAATCACATCACTGTAAATCTCTCAAGGTGAACTATCAGCTCTGCAAGTAGTCAGGGAAAGGATTTATTTTTAAAACAGGGATTATTATTGCTGATGACTGTGCTACAACTATGGAAGCAATGTTTAGGGATGCATTCACTTGTAGCACTCTCATTACGTATCAATCTATGTTCCCAGCCCACCAGAATCCAGGCTTTAAGAACTGTTCTCACCACCCCATCTAAAGAAGGAGACAGACTAGAAAATAGGAATAGCAGAAACAGTCAAGACAGCTTCATTTAAGAGGAGGCTTTACATATACAGATAACTGAGCCTGGAGGGAAGATGGCAGAGATGTATCTTAATAGAGGTCTGTAAGATCAAAAATGGGGGAAGAGGATTATGAAGCTGGTTTTGTTTGCTGCTTTTCCTGTCAGTGAGATGGAGGCATCCAGGGAAACGACAAGGCAGCAAGTTCAAAAGAAACAAGAGGTACTCCTTCCATACAGCACAATGGGATATTACACAAGTTGAAAAATAAGCGGATTAAAAAATGGATTAGCCAAATTCCTAGAGTTCAGGTCTCTCAGGTACTAGTAAATACATTGGCCTGGTTGCAACCCCTGATCTAGGCAAACCCTCAGCTAGAGACTGCCAGAAGTTGGGAAGCTATCCAAGGGACAGGTCATTCACAACATGTTATGTTTGTTAACTCCCTCCCTGAGCATCTGCAAGGGGACCTTGCTGTGGGAACAGTATGGGACGAGAAAGACCTTTGCACTAATTTGACACAGCCGCACTCTATCCCTCAGCTGCCTGCAAAAACTCTACTTCAGAGCTGGTTCCACCACTGTTCAGTTACCACCATTTTGAGGCCTGTCAGAAGTTGAAAAAGTGCCAGCTCTGTACTTTAGAGTAAAACAAAGGCATAAAAATAAATCTCCCGGCAGAATTAATAGAATACTTCAGCAAAATTCACATGGAGGAGGCTATGCTTAGACTCTGGTGAGATTCTTTCAGGAATTTTTGGAGTTTCAGTACTTTGTGCGGCACCAGGACACCCCACTGAGTAACAGTGATGAGGAGAGTGTCCCACTCCGCTTGCACCTCCCCAGAGTGATTGCTCTGCTCTCAATGTGCATAATCTAGGGAAAGCCTTTCCAAATGCTGCTTCGCAATGGGAGAGGCAACACTACGTAAAATATTCCTCCGTGGGCACCAGAGGAGGAAAATGTTTAGTCTCCAAGTGAGCTGGCATGCAGGGGTCGTTCTATGCCCCTGACCCTGCAGCTGCTTCAGTTTTTAAGTTTTGCTGTGCTCTCAACGTGCTCCCGGTGGTCTGCTGGGGCTGGGGCATAAACTGAGATAGGCATCTGAACTCCTTACACATGCCTTAAGTGCTTTCCATAGCAAAAGTATTTCTGAATCTGCTCTAAGGAAACAACTGGCCTTACTGCCGTGCAAACCATTCTCACACTGGTGTTTTTAGTGATTAAACTAAACTAATTTAGTTATTGATGCCAAAACTCCACTGAAATACACTGTCTATATGAGACCAAGTGTCAAGAAACTGTCCAGGTAGAGTATAGCTAAAGTCACAGATATGCAAAATCAAACCCAAAACATACTGCAAGAAAGGAACCTCTGGATGAAGTTCAGTGATATTCAAGTGATCTGACAAGATTGCCATAAGATTCCAGATCATCTTCAACATACAGGAAGAAAAAAAAAAAAGAAAAAAAAAAAGAAAGGAATATAAGACCAAACCTTTCCAGTTCTTTGTTGCCACTGGGGTTTGTCACAGTTACACTCTCAATTCAAATTCAAACTAGACAGTAGACAGAAATCTTCTACTTTGGATCAAGGCTGAATCAAAAGCCATCCAGATTTTTTTTTATAACATTACAAATCTCATTCAAAGTTTTAAGCATCGTGTGCCTATCAGCCATCTGCTGGTGTTGGATAGGATCAGTAGGAAAATAAATATTTTAGTATGAATTCAATTACTGGTTCTTTTTACCCAGGCAAAAATAAAATCTCTTTATAATACTATGAAATACAGCCAGTTGCAATGGGTAATGAGCAAATTCTTGCACTTAAGGGACTGTGGCTCAATTCCATTATCTACCAGTCAGGATACTAATCACAGAGCAAAGCGCCTGCTACTAAGAAGGAAGGAAACACAAAAAAAAGGAAAAACAACTACAAAAAAATCCCAGAGCTCAGGAAAATAAAAAAAAAAGACAGACAGAAAAAAAAAAGCAATTGCCCTTTAAGTGAAAACTATGCAAAGCAAGAGTGCAAAACTGGTAACAGCCCTAGAGCTGACAGCTTGCCTTAGAAGTGAAAGGAGATTCCAAACATTACCTTGAAGGAATAATACACAATTACAAACACATCAAAAGCACAATCTGCTGGGAAGGAGAGAACAAAGATAATCAAAAATAGTCTGAGAAATGCATTTTCTAGAAGAAGACATGAAATAAGTTCATTGGTAACCTATTCCAATATATCTAGCAGGCACTTAGTGGAGTACATTAGTGACAGAAACACATTCACAAAAGAATATAGGTAAGAACAGGTCAAAACTTAAATCAGTGCCAGTACATTGACTTTGGAGGAGCATCACTGATATTTATCATGATGGGGTCTGACCCAGAAAAGCTCAGTAATAGTCTTCCCAGGAATCCTGACTCCATAATAATGAAAAAGGTCCGGTATTGCCTACAGAAAATATGTGTTCAAGTACACAGGGGACACATGGAAACCACCAACTCCATCAGCTCCATGCAGAGTGCACAGAAATCACTGGCTCATGAAGGTGGGCTAAACACAGAACATCCACTTGTGCGCCTGTAACACATACAGGGGATGCAACTCACACCTTTGGATTCTGCGTGAAAAATGACAGCTCATACATGTGCAGCAGTTTCCAGTGTTCTCCAATGTGTGCACCAACAGTCATTTTCCGCAGAAGCTGCAAGTCCCTGTGCTTTCACTTTAAGCCTACCCACGTAATGCTTGCTTCTTCCTGTTGCTTTTTGCAGATCTTTAGACAGGGTACAGCTCCCCAGGGGGACGGACACCACAGGCTGTACACTGTTAGTGTTTCATATAGAGAAGAGGGATGTGGATCAGCAACTTCCACCTCTGCACCCCCAATATCATCCTAGCAGTGTTACTTTCCACCAGAAGTCACCTTTCCCTTACAGGCACTAAAGCAACCTGGAGGCTCAGGCTTATTAATCCACCTACTGTTCCTCATCTCTTTCTGTACTTCTTCCATGCAGGTCAGAAAGTCTCAGCCATTCACAATTTCACATAAGCTGGTAGTTACCACATATTTTTTTGTGATAAGAAAACTAAAAAGAAGACAGGATATCCATAACTGAGAGGCGGTCTCTCTTGAGAGGCTCTCCTAGCTCCTGGTGAAGCAGCTATCGAGCAAATCTTGTGACAAAATTCATCTGTGTCACTTCGCTAATAAAAATACAACAGTTGCACAGTTCATTTTACAGCGCAATTGATAAATCGATTGGAACATTTCCTGCAGAGCTAATAGCACCAGACACAACTTCTCCAAACTTTTCCAAGAGAAAGTGTAGCATCGGCACTTCCGCTTCAGGAGAGGACCAAGCAAGTTTGCCAATAAATCCAAATAAGCCAAAGGAAAAAACCAGCAGCAGGCAAGACACGTAAGGAAGCTTTAGTCGAGTTGATGTGCATGATGGACTTAGTGGGAATCTGGGTCTAGTTCCTGGCTCTGCTGTGAACTTCCTTTGTGACCTTGGCTAAGCTCCCTCAGCAAGCTCTCTTCTCAGTTGGTAATGAGACACTGAAATAGGAGGGTGAATTGTCTGTTGTGACAATATCTTGCTTGCAAAGCAGGGAAAAAGAATGAGAAAATGTTTTCTGCACGGAGTATCCAACTGTACCACAAACTATCCCTTGCCTAGCAATGTGCAGCACAAAACACATGTTGAGGCTTTGATGCTGGTCATGGTCCACTAACTGTATTTTAATACAAACAATAATGAACAAAAAACATTTTTCAAAGTGCCTTTTCTGGCTGAGTGTAAAAATTACAAATGTAGCAGACAAAGTCTCTGTATTTTTTAAACGTATCTATAAAATTACTTTGAAGCAGGAGAGAATGGTTTATTATTTCAAAGCAGTACAGTCTTAAACAGTGGGAAAATATTCCCCATATTTCCCCCCATTCTCTAACAATGGCAATGAATGTCATAAATCTCATTTTAAATCTAGGGATATGTACACATAAAAAGTGTTACATTTATTCTGAGACCACAAAAGATTACTCTGAATGAGTCTCAGGCTAAATATATTTATATGCAGTGATAAAGCCTTGTTCTACATTAAAATCACTCAGACAGCTTATGAATTCAAGGTTTCACCAATGTAAATAAAAGAAAGTCCTGTTATAAAAATGGAATTGAAAATAGAGCAATGATGGAATAAAACTTTGAGGTAATTTAAAGACTCGATAAAAGTCACCCATCTTCAATGAAAAGTACAGTGACAGAAGTGAGATTGTAAATCACTTCATGTGGCTACATTTTCTAAGAAACTTTTTAAATGAATTATCCTTTGAGAGTCACAGTCAAGCACACGTACATAAGAAAAGATTATATTAAAGAGGAAGGTAACAAGGTGTTGCTTTTCAGTACTGCTACTCATGCTTTTGCCTGTGTGATTCCCACTAAACAAAAGAGCCACTCTGCTCAGATCTCTTTCAGCTCTGAAAGGTGCTGGTGTGATCCTAACAAGCCCAACTGACAATGGCAGGCTGCCAAGGATGCTTGGCCAGCAACGCAGCCCACTGTGAGAAGGGCTGAGGGATCTCAGCAGGCTGCCTTTCTCCTTCTCCCTTAGCCCATCCTGTAAGCCCTGAAATGCATGTGACAGAAAATCACACCAAGTCACACTGACACAGAGCCTGAAGCATTGCCAAGCAGCCTCTGCATGCAGCTTCAAGCTACAGCCATTCCCAGGCCCACTTCTTTGCTGCCCCACATGCCACAGCAATGTATTTCAATTTCCAGTGCTCTGATCCAGCCCCTACACACATCAGTAGTTCCATCTTTCCATCCTCCCTGATAATGAGTCTTTCCTTCTCCGTTGCTGGGTCTCCTCAGCTGGCCACTGCAACTATCCCAGCACAATCAGCTACTTTCCCTCCCTCCTCTTTTCCCCACCAGTCATCTTTCAGCTCTGTTTCTTCATTTCTGCCCTACCCAGCCTCATGATCTGAGCTGCTGTTCTAGCTCCTTCTTCTGTTGTGACCAATGCAAGGTTTTCAGACTCCAGCTCTTCTTTATTTCACTCTCAGTAAAAATCCTTTTCCTGCACCCCCCTACTCCCACAGGAAAAGCTTAAGTCCCCTGGACTCACAGGACAGAGAAAAGATGACAGTGTTCCCCAGAGCTTGGACTAATCCATACCTGGTCCATTCCAAGAAACTCATGCCTATACCCAGAGGATAGGTGAAAGGAACTCTCTGCTCTCACGCATGGTATTTACTTATCCTGCACTTTAGGAAGAGAAGAAAAGGCACAAAAGAAAACAGATTTAATTTGGAAAATAGAAGAACTAAACACTACAGAGTGGCAGGTAGCCCAGTGGCTAATTCATTAATGGCCCTGTGGTGTCCTTCTTCCAGGTGAATTGCTAAGCTACAATTTGTTTGGCCTACAGTTTTTTTGTCTTCAACTAACCTTTAGTAATTTATAAAAACTAAAACTCTAACAAGAAATAATGACCAGGGCATAAGTCATGGCTGGAAATCAGAAGGCAATAGCTTGAACTAGGATCTTTTAAACCACATGTGCTGGTCCCCAAACAGACATACTTTTCTGAGCAAAAAAACCCTTCCTACTGAAAAAGCCAATTAAACCAATGTGCCTCTGGTAAAAACCACCCTGATCTGTCTGTGACACACAGGCCAGAGCTGGCAAGAGGAAGCTGGACTTTCTTTTCTGCAATATGCATAGCCACTGCATCAGCTCCAGGCTGAGGTATTCAGGCAACAGGGCTAAGCATCAGAAATGTCTGTGAAAGGAGTCTGAAGAGACACATGAAGAACAGAGGAGAAAGCAGAGAAAAAGTAGAGAAGAAAGTGGGTGGGAGAAAGAAGACAAAAAACGAAGACAAAGAACAGCAAGAACAATGCAAAAGGGGTAGATAAAAGGAAAGAGGAAAGGAGTAAGACAGAAAATCCATCTTGCCAGAAACAAACATTTCTTATCAGTTAGAAGAAAGTGGTACCTCTGCAAAATCCAATTTCAAATGTCAGAAGAGAAGTGATAGGGAAGGAATGAATCACCTGCATAAAGGTACAAATTCCTTAATGATTGAAAATCAACACTGGGAGGTGCAGAGAAGTCTGAAGGACATAGGGTTTTGAAAGGAAGGTGTGGATAGCTTTGAGAATTTGAAACATTTCATCATTTGAGGTAAGGTATTGAGCAGCTCTAAAGCTCTATCCACACCTCTCTGGGTCATCCAGCTAGAGTCTGACTGTCATTGACACTCAGAGATATTTTTGCATGCAAGAAGCAGATTAGTGATCTCAAATTAACACTAGGTGAAGTCCTATCTTGCAGGTTTAGAAAAGCCAACATTTATTTCTCCTGTTGCATCACCAGGTACATCTACTTGGTGATGTCATATTCCAGGAGATCTGGAGTCACCCTGTCAAACTTATTTAGACTTCCTAGTCCCCAGTGCTACAGGCATCACACACTGGCAGCAGTGTTCCTGTAAGTTCCATCAAGGCTCTTCTCATAGTGCATTAGGAGTGTACTCCCCTGCTTTCAGCTCATACCCTGTGCATGGCCTCTTAAAGGAGAAAAACCTCATAACTAGGTTCTAATCAGGGCTTAAAAAATGGTACTTAATTGCTTTCCTAAGGCTAGGATTGCCTGATGGTGAAGAAGGAACCGTTTCAATATTTTCATGTTATTTCTTGTGCACAATGAATTGTAGCTATATAGAGAGTACATCACTACCCAAAAAGGGCTGAACGTTTACAGGGAAGAAAGAAAGAGAGACTGGCTAAGAATAGTTACTGAAATCCTTTGTTACATATATCCAAGGTAGGGAAGGCTGGCCTTTTCTGGTGAACTCTGTACACACAAAAATAATAGATATTAGAAAATATCAGCATAGAGAATCAGTGGCATACAGTAACTGTACATAGTTTCATCAAATAATCAATAGGACTTCAACACACTATCCAATAAAAGAGGTTTCTTCAGCTTTTTTTAAGAAATAAGGAATATAAGACTGCAATTTCATGTGTCATATTTGAATCTAGATAAGGGGAAGGCATATTGAATTAATTACCCCTTACAGGATCAATCTGCATGAACATTTTAAGACACCAGGAAATTGTTAGTTGGGAAACAGCTATACAGCTTCTAAACAAAAATACAACCATGAAAGAGGGAGAAAGTTTTTATACTCACTGCCTGTACTTTGAAACTCATAACAGCAACAGCGTTGAGCTTGGGTTTTTTTTCCTAAACTATTTTTCTTTGGAAATATAGCAAAACACCAGAAAAATCTGCATGTGGCAAAAATCCATGTCACCGCAGCATAGATTGCTGAATGGCAGCAAACTGGCCGCCAGCCCTTCAGAATAAACGCATGCACCATCTGCAGGAGGCTGGAATATCTCTTCTGGTCTAATTTTTGGAAGATGCCTAAAAAAGGGACAACACAACTTGGAAAAAACTCTTTGTCCTGTGTGTGGAATGGAATGAAAGATGAACGGGATTTTGCCTGTGGGGAAATTCTGTGCTCAGCCACACAAAATACTTTTGGCTGCTAGACAGACACCAGCAAGGCGATGTTACGAAGATGACAGCCAACTGTGCCCTTTAATTGCTAGGCCATCATGTAACATAATTTCTCTATGTTATTTGAAGCATACACAGAACACAACTAACACGGAGTTTTTTTAGATGCTGATGAAATAGCATTTGTTCCTTTCAAAGATTCTTTGACAAGACAGGAATACTTCATGCTGGGAAGGCTGCCACTATGGGATGATGGCTTTCCAGAAGTGTAAAACTCCCATTTCTTAAACAGCAGATCTGTCACACATCAGACTTAAAATTTTATGACAGTTTATCAATTTGGGTTTTTTTTCTTTGTTTTAAGGAACAGAGTTGTTGTACCTCCTTCACTGAGTCCAACCTAAGAATTTAAAAAAATAGGCTTTTCACATAGGACACAAGGTTCTGATTATTGTGAGTTTCGATTGTAGAAAACAGATGCTTTTCTGCCAAGCTGATGGGGGTTCATTATTTACAGGGATTTAAACTAGAAAGAACAAAACCAGTAAAACAAAACAAACAATAATTTAAGTTACCCCAAAATGTAAAATATTAGAATGAGCTTTTAAAACCTGTCAGTAGCTCCTTGGGTCAGACTGGAATTACAAGGGAATTTAAGCTGTGAGTTGTCACTGAGTTGGATTAATGTCTCCAACTCAAAATGACCATAGCACTTGTAATTTAGTTGCAATGGGACTAAAGGTCTGAAGTGGCACTGGATCAATTTACATCAGAGAGAACACTCACTCTTACTGTGCATATAAACAGCTACCATTCATAAAGTAGTGGAAGTGCTCACACTCGAAATGAGACAGAAGGCAGAGGCTGCTCTCAGGAAACACAGCTCTATCTAATACATTTGTTGTCCTATTTTTCAGTCTCCAAGCTTGCAAGCAAGTGACAGGAACCATAAAAACCAAAAGGGAATGTGCGCTTTGCTGAGTGTTATGACACAACATACAGGTTACTTTAAAGGTGTAGTTTTAATATTAATTAAAGAAACTTATTTAAAAACACTTCCCATCACACTGAGTAACTCAGTCTTCAGTATCCATATACATTCTTGATACCTGCAGGACACAATAGTGTTGATGGTTTATCAAGAGCATCAGCCACGTGAGGAATGCTTTATACTTCTATTAAAACACCATTTTACAAATAGTTTTCCATCTGAAGATTAGCATATTGGGTGAGCCAAAGGAAGCACTGGCAAAAGAATTCCCTTCAAGAGGATACTGATATAGAACATGTGCATATACCTTCTAATAAATGTCCTTCCTATGGCATCAAGTACAAGTGGCTGTAGAAGATACAGGATCAATGCTAATAAGATAAGCCATGTTTAATCTTGACCTGACTCCCACAGAAAGTTCTGTCACCCCCACAGAACCAATGGAAACCAATCAAAGGCAAATGTGGTGTGGTACCACTTTAGGACTGCACAGCTTGAGGATGTCCAGGCCAATTTCTTGAAAATGTAACTCCTAAAAGTAGCTCCACGGCCTTACAACAAAGCGATGCTTGGCTAAGCACCAAAAAGTTTTGCCTGGGTTTGGATGAGTGTCACAAAGGAACAAGTTCTCCAAGCTTTCATTTGATGACATACTGATTGAGAATAAGGGCTCCAGAGCAAATTACTCAAACAAAAGTCAAGGAAGGTCTCAGTGACTTCGTCTTGCCACAGGACTCTGCATACCACACATGGGAGAACAACTCCTGTCTTGGCACAGCCACTATGGTAGAAGTTTCCACTAAAATAAAAGCATGCGAGCAGCATAAAGGCTTGTAAGATGATCAGTGAAAAGACTGCTTTGCAGCAGCAAGAGACTGAAATCCTACGAACCTTTTAGCCCTGATGCTGTCTACAGTCCAAGATATTAGTTCCCTAACAGTGCCTTGATCTTATAAAGTCAAACCAACTTGGCCCAAGAGCTACTACTGCTGCTACTTTGGCAATAACAATAACTATTTTCTAGTATGAGTGCAGTCCCGCAGTTCAGGTTTCCAAATCCCCCAGTCTGAGAGTTGCTAAACAATACTCTAATCCCCAGAGAGTGCCTGCAGGAACTGATATTTATACGCTTTGGAGCAGTAAATTTCTCTTTATCCAATTTCTAAAGCTTTCTGAATACAAAAAATAAAAAAATAAATTAAGGTCTGGCAATCAGTGACTGAGCAAGGCATTTTGCCTCTGGCTAATCCAGGTTATAGAAAAGATGGTTGCTTTGTGATCCCAACTACTTCCATGGATTTGTTACACTAGCCTTTTATTTTCTTTCACTTTGGTAGAATGCAACTCTGGAATTATACTTCAGGCTACTGATAAAGTTAGATACTCTCCCTTCTCATTGACTGATCACTGTAGCAAATGGCTCTCTAATCATTTTAAAGACACTCCTTGTCATAACAAATGCTGTCATAAAGAATTGTCCCATGATTTTGTTCTGTGGGGAAGTGAAAATATAACCTGGAGGGATGATTAAATCTTCTCTCTTCCTAGATAGCTTAAGGTACTGCTTTAAAGAGAGATACCCTAAGCTAGACATCTGTTCAACCTTTCAGAGTAACCAATGCAGCACTTATTTTATTTACGGGTTCCAGAAAAATAACATATTTCACTTAGGATGTCTGTATATTTTCTTGTTTTCATCACAATACTTACCTGAAATCACTTCAGGGTGCCAAAAACACAGGAACTGAGGACACAGGAGTCCTGGGGATCAATTCAGAAGCTGTGGCACAGGACAGAATAACTGAGGTAAATTTTGCTCTTATATAAATTAGTTGTTCTAGGCTTCTTCAGTAGAGACTGCAGACACAGGCCTCTCATCCAGTCCTAGCTTGTGATGAACTGCCTTCTGGAAGGGTCTTTCTTTTTTTCTTCTTTGGCCCACAGAGGGCACATGGGGTTAGATAAAACACCTCCCAGAGCTAGTCTTAAATTAAATAGATCTTCATTTTATAATCCAGCTAAATTGTAGAGTCAATGATTGCCTTAGCCAAGAAAGAACATTCCTAAGAAATGAAAGCAAAGGTGAGCAGCATGAACCAGAGCAGCAACAGTCTTTTGTATTCATAAAAAGGCTATGCCTGTTTCAAAAAGCATAGGTACATGAAGCCTTTTCAGGATTAAGATAATAAACACATCCAACTTTCAGGAGATGCATTTCTTCATCCCTGGTAAGGCCAGTCTGCTTTTGAAACACTGAATAGCTCTGTCAATCTTATCTGACATCCTAGAGTTTGAGAAGCTCACTTCTCTGGCTGACTACAAGCATCTGCTTAGTTGCCAAACCCTGAGCTCTCTGAGGTACTCTCTGAAGCAGTGGGAGATGCAAACAGCGTTGCCAGTGTGGCACTACAGCAATGGAACTTCAAAAAGCTCTTCTTTCAGTAGGCTTCTTTCTAGAGGGGCATACTAGCAGCATGTTAGCTGTAACTGGTCTTCAGTACTTCAGCTTCATCTGTAACATAGGGATAATAATTTCTACCCTCTGCAGTTTGTAAGTAGCTAGGTTTAAGAAGAAAAATTGCAAATGTTCCTATTCCTACAGTCAGAACAACTTTAAAGTAGAATAAGCATCTTACTAATAGCATTTTACAGACGGTATGCAATGTGAATGTCAGGGACATTCTGAATGTCAGGGAGCAAAAATATAATAGACTCATCTCTATAGCAAGAGAAGGAAGTGGAGAGACACAAGATCAAAATCTGAGTCAGTCAGAATGACGCAGATATTGTTCAGAAAATGTCAACTATTTTTCTTGGGATATATTAAGCGTGTAGAGTTTTCCTACTCATGCGGGGGTTGGTGGTTTCCAGGAGAGGAATTGGGTTTGCTTTCCTCAAACTAGGAGTTTTCTTCATTCTAGATTATGCAAAATCTAAAAGAGTTCACAGTTTTTCAAAACTGGAAAGCCAAAAGGCTTGCAAGAAATACACTTCCATTAAAAATATACTTTCATTAAAATTTTTAGTTGGGGGTGGGGAAGTCACTAAAATAACATTGTCAGAAATACACTGAACAACCTCATGAGGTGAACATTTGGGGAAATTAGTGAAAATAAAAACTTGAAAGAAACAATACTGAAACAGACCTTGGACGGATGATAGCAAGAGCTTAGACAGAGAAATAACAGAGGGTTTGCAGGTCAAAATATTGGCCTGAATTTCTCACGTGCTTCTGAGTGACATATCTAGGAGGAGACAGAGTTAGAATGTGTTAATAAGGGTTTATATCTAAGCTACTGACACCTGGGAGAAGGCATTCAACTGCTCACAAATCTGTTCAGGCAATTAGCTACAGACAGGGAGAAAGTCTTCTTATCTATAAAAAAATCTTCAGCCTTTTATTCAGGAAAAAAGTAAACACCAAATACTACCCATAAAACCTCATAAGTTTAAATAAGGAGAAAAGGTTTCAGTTTGCGGGTTTATCAAAACACCAGGTTTTAACAGGAAATTTCCTACCAGCTGAAGTGTGATCGAAGATAAGAATCATTTTACAGATAAAATCCACATTAACAAAACAGTTGGGAAAGACTACAAAACCAGAGGTTATGAACATGAGTGATAGGGGGAACTATTTCTGAACTCTCAAAAGGAAATAATGAGGACAAGATTTCCAATGAAATTGAGAAAACCAAGATGGAAACTAAGTTTCAGGGAAAATATATTGATAGTGAGCTAAGACAACTGCCCATCATTTTCTCCAGCTTTGATAGCCCCAGATGAGCCCATGTATTAGGGATATTTCCCACAGTCCACATTGAGAATGTGGTCTGCTAGCAACCAATGCTATTTTAAAACTAAGGGGCTGCACCGTGCCTTCTAACTGCTGCAAAACCTCCAGTAAAGCTGTGGATGATCCATCACATGGTGCATGTAATACTGCAAAGAAAAAGCCTTAAGAAGCACCATGGAGAGAACAAATCTGCACTAGAGAGGAGATGGATGGGGTGGTCAATAAATCCTTTTCCACTGTAACTTCTGTAATTAAGCAGAACACATTGCTCATTCTTATGATTCAAACATAATCCTGCTGTTGTCTTGAACGTACAGGATTTGCAGATTCTAACTGTTTTAATGACAATGTACCAAAGAAAGCTTTTTCTTTGTTTTCCCAGACAAATCCAGAGTCCACATTGGGAGGGAAAGAAACCAGTGGTGTGTGAGGGATTTTGGCCTTATAATTATCTTTCCAGTTCTAGCATATTCCTTTATTTGAGTTTTACTTAAAGAGCTTTAAAGCTGGAGCTAAAGAAGGAGGGACTGAGGGGAGGAAAGGAAAACACCACATTTTCTGTTGCAAAGAGAGATGCAAAAACCCATCTAATACCATGCAGCTTTACTGACTCCAACATATACTAGCAAAGATGCATTCATCTATTAGAAAGCAGGTACAAAACCAGAGGATGACAACATTCTGCCTTCTGCTAACGAGTCTTTACCAGTTAGTCTTTGCTAACAGATGTTCATGGTATCCAACAAAAGCAAAGCCCTGAACAGATACTTCCCAACACATTAATGGTTCTCCTATAGAGAACTCATTTTATCTATCTTTTCCAGACCTAAACAAGTTCTGCCCTTTCCTCTTCTTCCTAACTTTCAAATGAGCCAAGTTAGATCTTTGATGTTTTTTAGGGTTTTGATAGTCAGGCTCCCAAAGTCTCATAGCCCTGGGATACCCACAGCAGCAGCTTCCACTGAAGTCTGCCCAGCTCCATGACCTGTTGCCTCTTCTAAGTGATTGTAGCGTCAATGACTAGGGATGAAGGGGAAGAAAAGGTCTGTCTTAGTCATGCTGAAACACGAGAAATGCCAGAAATAGCATGTGTGTCATTGAGAGACAGTTGGTAAACACCAACGTGCTTTGAGACCTTTTGTTGATTCCTGCAGATCTTCTCTCTCGCTACACAGACAGAAATTTTAAGATCTGTTTACTGGAAGTTTCACCTATAGGGTAGCCTATCTTCAATAGCACCCATAATCCACTGTCCAAAGAGCAAATACTCTTCATGCTTTTCTATACTCTAGTGAAAGTGTAGAAATAAGGATTTTCCCTTATATTTTTTCTTCTTGCTATACCACAGAAATGGGAAATCTTTTCCTTAGTGAGAGCCAAGAGTTCTTTCTAACACTTTTGGCCAAACACATTTTAATGCCCCTGATAATAGTGTAGGTCTGCCACAGCATAGAAAATGAAATGGTTATAGGCCACATACAATTGGATAGCAGGCTTCTCCTGGGCCACAGACCAGGAATTTTCCATCCTTGCTGGTTTGTAAGACAGCTGAGGACTTGCTGTAAGGGAAAACGTTGTTTTGCTTCTAAAAAGCATCAATAGAAAATGAAAGATTTGACATCTTTGAGAACAGAGCACTCTCCACCAGCCACTGTCAAGGAGTTTGCTTGCTGAGGTTCAGTTGTTTAGCAGCCGCACAAACATTTTAAGTAAAATGTATGGCATTATCTTTGCTTTTGAAAGTTGGTTTAATCTGATCAATAAACTATCACAGCTATGATTCATGGAAAAAATTCTCTTGAGGCAATATCACGAAGTGATAGGCTCTTTTAAGATCTTATCCCAGATTCTTCATGACTCTCTGTGAATGCTGAAAGCAGATACTGATACCTCTAGAAACGCTTTAGACAGTCTGTGATCCTTCCACTTGAATGGTAAATGCAAAGAATTTCTGCTTAGAGAGTGTTAAGGTGCTTAAATGTTATTAGAGATCCTTTAGGTAACTTACTCGAAAAAGCTATAAGTGATTTTTAGAGGCGCTGAAGAAGTGGTAAACTATGGAAGAAGCCAGCAAGACAGAAATTCTTGCTACTCCAGGAAGGGTTTCCCTTGAGGCCACCAGTGCCTCCAGTTTAAGGGGGGCAAGACTTTTGCTCTACTTCCACTGTGAGCCTCATACTCCCTGCAAAGACTGCTGAAATGACATTTGGAAGGTTTGGAAAAATACAGAAAGTTGAGGAAACGCCTGTTTCTGGAGCCTAGACAGTGCTAAAAGAAAAAGGAATCTCATACTCCCCCCCAATGGATACACAAAACATCTCCATTCCCACTGCTCTGAGCCTCATTTATTTGGTCCTCCGTGCAAGTAAATTGCGTACTCCTCATGGAAGGCCACTGCACTAACTCATGCATCATGTTTTGCTCTCAAGAGCAAGACATCAAGGCAATTTATGCACTGAGCCCCAAAGTACAGCCTAAACTTGATTTACCTTCTCTTGTGCCAGCTGCTGGTTTCAGATCTCTGCAGCCACACAAGGTAATATCTCGCTGAAGCTTTTCCCATAGGAGCAACACAGAAAGCCATGAAGCACAGAGGACTACCCTTAATACTCTCAACTAGTACTGCTTTTACCCATTTCCTCCCTCTCAATTAAAAAAATCTTACATGAAGACAAGAGATTACAAACTCTTCATACCTGTGATACCCTTTTTGTGTGTTGGTACCTAACACCTCAGATCTCAGCTGGTATTTTTTCATTGCAACTAGTACTCAAAGTTTGGCTGGCAGACTGCATAAAACCACAAGCTACTTTCACTTCACCTAAAGATATCATCAATCCCATGCAAATGAGGGACAGATATATTTGTTTATCTACACAAGCAAGGACTTTAAATTCAAAGGAAGTGACAGTAATTCAGATAATACACAACCACTGTGCAAAATTATGTGCAGAGTTGCTGCCATTACTCTTTCACTAATCTACAATATGCAGAAACTGTGAATTTAATGAGCTTCATAATTATTTTGTTCTCAAAATTCCTTCCTTTTTGGTAATGACATTATTTCAAATGATATTTTTTTCACCATGTCCCTAGTCAATCATGTCAATTCTCTGAAAGATGTACCTCAAGTAAAATAGTAAAACCCAGAGAGAGGAGGAGAGGTTGATTTATCTCAAGGACTTTGCACCTTAAATAGTCAGTAAAATATTAAACATCCCTATCAATAACAGGTGGAGCGTATTATAAGCTTCCTCATAACTGGAGTTCTTAGGAACAAATTGACATCTTTCTGAAAAGGTGTTAAGAATTTCATTTAATCCTTTTTATAGTGGTGACCATCAATCTATCTTAATGTTTATTGGAGAGAAAATAATTGTCTTTTCCTTTTGGCAATGGTATTTCATTATATGCAGTAGGATAAATAACTACAATTCAAAGCAAAATGAGATGAAAATGTCCCTGTATTTTTTCCCTGGCTTCTTTTCTTCTTCTTTTTTAATTTCATGATAAAAAACTATAATTAAATTAAGCTTGATTCTTATTTAAATGCGCATCTTAAAGTGAAAGCAGAGAAATTACTTTCGTTTTCAAAGTTGTTATATCCCAATTGATCTTCCACACATTGGTATTATTATCTGATTCTGAAGATATATGCATTTATCAAAAGCTAGAGCCATCTGTCTTAATTCTATGTAATTTCATTACATATTCATCATTTATCTAGTCTGAGTATGTGACATGAGACCCTACTGACTAGCAGTTCTATACTTATTATCACTTCACACTGCGTTTGGATGGACACAAGGCTGTCAACTTCCATTAATCTACTTTTGATGTAAAAATCATCATCTTGGGATAAGCCTCAGAGCTCCTGAATAATCAGGCCACACTGCTACATAAATGTAGAGACACCAGCATTTTTATAAAAGAGCCTGGAGCATTTATTCCTGCTTGTCTTTCACAGTATGCAGATGTCACCCTGCAGATGCATCTGAGGAATGGAAGTATAAATATCAGCAGATTGGCACACCTGGACTTGCAGGCACACACTGCTCAGAGGTTGCTGTGACCCTGCCAAGTGTGACTCTCACGAATGTGGAGATGGGCAGGAGTTAATGGATGTAAGGAGAGGTTTTCTAACTTCAGTCACAATTGTTGGAAGGTCCAACATAATTACACAGTAGGGGCTGCATCAACCCACTGCAAAGCTAAAGGTATTTAACTTCAGTCTGTCAGAGTAATTGAAACTGCTTGTTCAT
This sequence comes from Lepidothrix coronata, assembly GCF_001604755.1. Classification (NCBI taxonomy): domain Eukaryota; kingdom Metazoa; phylum Chordata; class Aves; order Passeriformes; family Pipridae; genus Lepidothrix; species Lepidothrix coronata. Next base: position 1,687,438 of record NW_016690342.1, on the reverse strand, counting down.
TTCAGAACAGACTTTGGAGAAGTTGTTTTCTGTATGACAATATTTTTAAAGCTTGATAGTGTAACCAGCCATCTTTCCAGAGAAGTGGTCACAACACCAAGCATGACAGAGTTCAAGAGGTGTCTGGATGATACTCTCAGGCACATGGTGTGACTCTTGGGGATGGTCCTGTGTGGAGAGCCAGACTTGATGATCCTTGTGGATCCCTTTCAACTCAGCATATTCTGTGATCTTTTTAGCCTCTCTAGTTGCATAATGCAGCCATTCCTTTTGCTCCATGTGAGCTTCAAAGGGGAGAGACCAGCTATGAGATAGGTTCTCCCTGCACAAGCAACTGGGACCAGCTGACAGCCTGGACTCTGCATGCCTTCCCTGTTCATCTACTGCATTGAAACAAAGATAACAGAGATAACAAAAGATGGTTCATTATTTATGTGGACCTGAACTCAGATTTTGAAAATTAGGTAAAGTGATGGTAACACCTATACAGACAATTATTTGTCTACTTTACATGAATTCCAGGTTGCCAACTCAATTTTAAGCTACCAGGCAAGAGTATGTGCTTAAAATTATGGCTACTGCAGAATACTTAAATAAGTGGAATTTCATTTTGTGAACATGAATATTCACACTGGAAATGTCATTTTAAGAAGAATCAAGCTCATCTTATCTGGAAACACAAAGATAGACTGTGATTTGTCTGTCAAAAGGATATATATCAAAACATGTCTCAAATTGCACATTAGGCACACTTGAAATTTATGAAGCATCCACAGGGATGGTAAGAGACAGGATTTTATTCCCAATGGCTAAATATCAGCTCTGCTGCTTTTCAGAAATTGGTTTTCATTGCTGTTTTCCCATCAGTTAAATGGGGATGAGAGCACTCACCTTCATCTGTGAATTGCTCTGATCTCTACCAGGCAAAAAAGTTCTGTATCACAAATCAACACTGGTAACAGTCTGCTCAGTTACAAAAGTGACAAGGACTGATTAACTCACGAGCAGAAAAAAAGGGCTGCAGTTGACAAATGCACCTTGTCACTAAACAGATGTCTGCTTGAATAGTTCAGTGCACTGAGGCAGAGCCTAAACTCCCAGGACAGCTGTTGAACCCACTGGGCAGATACTTGCGGTGACTGGCATTCTCATTCTGCTGGGTCCAGGGATTTGCACAGGGAAAGGAAGTCCACAAGTTCACATGTGGTAAATTCACACCCCACTTGATGGAGCCTCATCATCTATCTTCGTGCAGACAGACTTCATGCTCAACCTTCTTACCCAAAAGAATCATAGATTCATAGAATCATAGAATATTTTGAGTTGAAAGGGACCCACCAGGATCATTAAAATCCAACTCCTGGCCCTGTGCAGCACAGCTCCAAGAGTAACACCATATGCCTGGGAGTATTGTCCAAGTGCTTCTTGAACCCACACAGTCTTGGTGCTGTGACCACTTCCCTGGGAAGCCTGTTCCAGTGCCCAACCACCCTCTGAGTGAAGAACCTTTTCCTGATATCCAGCCTAAACCTGTCCTGACACAACTTCAGGCCATTCCCTCTGGTTCTGTCACTGGTCACCACAGAGAAGAGATCAGTGCCTGCCCCTCTGCTTCCACTCCTTCCAAGGAGGGACAGCACATTTAAATATATGGAAACCGTGGCTGGGAAAATCTAAATGATGCTGAAAACAGTGAGAGAGCCTACTCTGAAACCACAGTGTGAGTAGTCATGACAGGTCTCTGAAAGTATTAGGTTGGCAGTGAAAACAAACTCCCATCATCATCTATGCTAGCTGGATCCAAAAACTAGGACTTGAGTCCCACAGAGAAACATTACCCGATCACACGCAAGTTGGTTGGATGTGGTGGGATGTGGTATGACTAGATATGTACAAGTATGAGGTGTTTGATCCCAGAGCTCATTCAGGGTAGACAGTGATACAGGGTGAAAACCATCACCATGCCCAAAGCAAATGGGCTGTTTGTGTGGAAAGCAATGTGAGGCAACTTACAGTGCTCAAAGTAGCTCTGAGCCTGCTAATACATGTGCACAGGGTGAAGGGGCTCGGGGCTCCCTTGATCTACAGCAGCACAGCCAAGAGACCTCAGCTTTACATTCAGCTCTGGCAACAGAGCAGACGATGCTGGTTTGGGGCTTCTCAGCACCACGACACACTGTGCAGTCTACAAATGCTGCAAATCACTTGGATGCCTTGGATGTGTAGAAGTTTTCTCACCCACAATCTTTCTAAAACCAACTTCCTGACCACTGAAAGCCATTAAGCACTCCATTACATCACAAATTAACTGTAACAATGTGTTCAAGTGCTAGTTTGGATAACTAAAGTACTTTTCCTTTTCTTTCTCTATAGGGAAATTGTTCCTTTCTGTATTTTCCCAGTCTTACACAGTTCCACTGAATGGTCCTATCCTGTCAAATAATGGTCGCCTTTACCGTAGCTCTTTAGCTAAATTTTCATGGCTGATCAAATTCTCCTCTGGTTAAGAGGGGTTTCACTGTTTTTGCAAAATACATTGCAGTTCTGACTCTGCATAAAGCATATTCTAACCCTAAAATTATTTAACTCAAAGATCTGGTTCAATTTAGTTTAGCCCACTTGTGTCCGTGAATGTAAACTGCATTTTAAATGTTCTTCCTTTACCAAAGTCATGGATGCTGGCAATGAGCCATCCTGTAACTGTAACATTTAGACATGTGTTGGTCAGAATTAGGAAGGGAACATGTGCCAGGCACCATAAGAAAGTTGGTAATTTGTTATTGTGACTGCTAGTGCTCATCTTCAATTTAATTGCAATCCAAAGATTTCTTTTTCCTCTTCCCCAAGCGTTCCTGTTAGTTCTGATAATTATAGTGAATATTCCCTAAAAATTAAGCCACTAACACAAATCTGTCCCCAAAATAAGTGCTGGAAGCAAAATATAGCATCTCCCCGTCACTTCATGGGTATCTGTATTGTCACTAGATTTATGTTCTAATGCTACATTATTACCTATTACCATAGCTGTTAAAACCTTACTTTTCATGCTAATGAAAATGATGAAAGACAGGGGGTTTGACATAAATACTGTAATAAGAACCATATTAATGTGACAGACGATTGCTCCTCTGTGACAGACTATGAAATCCTGTGCAAGAGTTACAGAAGGTTCATTTACATGTCTGCTCATCTATCTCTCCCTACAGGGAAGCAAGAGACTCAGGCTCAAGATTGGAATGGGATGAGAATCAGAAGAAGGCTTAAAGGCACAAATGGTCATCCTAAAAAGAAATGCATCCCAAGGCATACTCTTCCTAGGTGACCATAAGCATAAAATGTCAATTACAGGATCTAAGATCAGACTCCTAACACCTCTTTTCAGGCATCTAATTACACACCTCTAGGCAAAACTTCCAAAATTTAGGACGGAAGCAGCACTACCAGGAAAATGGTATTTGTGCTCCTAAAACACATCCTTCTATTTGAATTTGCAGCATGTTTTGTTCACTACATTTGACTCAAGTGTTGCCATCTTCCAGGCATGGTATGCCACCCCAATTCTTTCTATGGCTCTCCTAGTAATTTTCAGAGGTTACATGTGTGCTCTACTTCTCAGAAATATGTCCTGACCATCCTCAAAGAGAGACCTGGGTTACAGGCAAAAAGGGAACCAAGATAATCTTATATTCCCAAGTCCAGATGATCAGGAAAAGGGCATTGAAAGGCGAAGTGCAACCACCTATTGGCCATCTGCCTTTTGGAGTATTCTGGGTAGTCACAGAAGATACAGAAATACCATCATGTCACACACCAACTTTTTGCCAATCACACTCAAGTTTTTTGTCAATTGTGACCCCACTGATTTCAACCCAACCACTGACTTGGATTAGAAGATTGTAATTTTACTCCAATTCACACTGCTACCTGATCTGCTAATGTCACAGTAACTGTGACAATGCATGACTGGTGTTGGAGGCAGACTACTCCATCATGAGACACCAGTTCTCCCTATCTACTCTTACAAAAAAACAACCAAAAAACAACAACACAAAAAACCCCAGCCAAACAAACAAAATCTCCAGAAAACCACAATAACAGCAACAAAAATCCAACACCTCATAAATGAAAAACAATAATAAATCCAGACTTATTTCTATTTGCTTTCTACCAGTAAAACATTTTAGTTACAGAAATATTTATTTTCCTTTTAGATTCTCTCTCCTGGCAAAGAGAAAGAAAACACCAATCACATAGATAATTTATTATTAAAACTCTAATTTACTGATAACATGCAGCCAAAGATTGCTTTCCCCATTTTTAACAAAGTAAACATGGTATCTATTAGAGGGGATCTCTGAAGGTTCCTTATCTTTTCCCATCTTTGCTGTCTCTCTATCCCCTCTTGCTTTATTTTGATTACCTTTCTCTAAACTTGGCTATATTAGCATACTTTTCTGCACTTCAAATGTTCGTGTGTTTGTTCTTTGGCCCACCTTGAGCAGGTGGCTAGGACTGATTTCTAATTTGTCTTGAAAGGTGAATTTATTATTTTCCTCAGTGAGGAAAGTAACTAGCAAAAGAAAAAAAAAAAGGTTCTCTCTCATCTGTTTCTTATCCTTAAAAAACCAAATGTAGTGAAATTTCTAAGGCTGCTTGTGGCATCACCTTTCACTCTACAGTTTAGCACATTTTACTTTAGCAGTAGTTCAAAAGTTCGCTATCCTACATCTGATGCCTTCTGCTCACTACAAATGTCTGCAGTACAGCAAGAAGTTAAAAACATTAAAATATTACAGCACACAGGAACACCCAGATCCCATAAAGTCCATACTAGTATGCTTGAGCTGAAACACCATCACACGAATTTCCCCCATACTCATTTGCTGTGTAACACATGATCAGTTAAAGTTGAAGTTTAAGCTTTTCTGGTTTTCATCTACTTTCACCAAACTTGTTTGTATTTTTAAGATTTCCTCTGCAGGGTGCCAGGTTTGAAATTTTAATGTTTGTGAAAAGAGGCAGAGGCAAAATATTTAGCAATACACTAGTATCTTCTGAGGTTCTAGCAAAACCCTCTAAGACTGTCAGTGGAGTTATGAGATGCAATACATACTGTATCCTTCCAGTGCTTCAAGGGCAAGCACCGAGACGCAGAAACTGGCCCCGAGACTGTCAGAAAAAGAGTTTTTTCTGGTATGGCTTTTTAGCACTATTTGCAAGAAATCAGATAGGTAGGAAAGCCTAACACTAAGGGCCTGCTCTTTACTCCAAGTATGTAGCAACTGTGTCATGAAACAAGAATGGAAACTGAGCTATGATTACAGGAATCTGCATGCTCAAGGTCACAGAGAACATCCTCACATATTGCTCACCCAGCTCATTCTCCAGGGCTTAACCCATCAGGTCATGTGCCTTGCAAAAGGAGTCGCATTGCCTGTGTTAAACACTGTATTTGTATGGAACCTTTCCTTCTAGTCTATTATTTTTTGAGTACAGAATATGCTGTCTTTCATGTCACGTGCTTGTCTTCTCTATGAGATGCTGCAAAGTCAGCAAGCGTTGATAAAGCTGTGAAGTAAGGACCTCTGCATGACTGCAGGGTTAGTGTGGGACTCCTGACTCTTGTGCACTGGGGAACAGAGACCTGACAATGATTTATTTGTCAGTGCACTACACTGACAGCCAAATCAGCCAGAGAGCAAGTAAGAAATAAAAGGGCAGAGGGAAAATATTTGGGTTTGAAATTGTTCTGAAAATTTCTCATAAAAAAAATCAATTACAAACCAAAAAAATGTTGTGTGTGTCTAAGGCTATGTGCACTGGCCTACAGCAAGGAGCAAAGTCATTTATCTTCAAGGCAGTGATCACAGGCAAAAATAGGAATGCCCTTTTTTTTCCCCCCACTTGAAAATCCTAAGCAAATTGAGTTGCTAATTTGATTTCACAACTTTCAAGAAACCACTTGAATTATTGGTCCTCTAGGTTTGTGATACTAATTTTCAAACTGCTTCCAAGGCTCCCTTCTCAGACAAGTTCTGTGTTGTGAGTTTAATATTGCAACTGAAAAAAACCCAGCTCAAAAATAACTTTAGAAAATAGCAGAGAGAAGGGATGCTGCTTGTGGAAAGCAAAAGCCAAAGCAGATTAAGACTCAACTCCTCTGAAACATTTAGCAAATCACTTTCTTAGTTTTCAACCACTCTGGGTGGGTACTGACTGCATGTTCTTTCAGATATGGATCTGACTCTCTGCTTATACAGATGGGGAAATAATGGCTTCTAGTATCCTTTGGAAAATTAGAAATAATAAAAAAGCTTGTCTTAGTGGGGAAGCAACCCAGACAATGTGACTGGTTGCATACTCAATCTCTAAATGTCTTTTCAATGATTTCAGCCTCGCCACTGAACCAAGCATGGTGAAAGGATATTTCTGCTCTAGTCAGCACGTTGCATATCTCTGCTAAACATCTTAACCCCTGCTAGGTCCCTGTTTATGGTCTGGAGCTCTTTAGAAGGAAACAGAACTAGGAGTAGTGATTTTCTCCTTTTTAAAGCAAAATATTAAACCAACATAGATTATTTCTCAAAAATTAATAATACTTACTAGGAGCTTGACATTATTTACCTTATAAAAAAATTATCTTCTTAATTTTCAGTCAAAAGACTTATGTAGTGTATAAGTCAATGCAGCAGTTATATTTCTTATTATCAATTCTTCTTAAGCTATAATTTCAAACATCAACAGACATGACTCAGTGTTTATCCTTCCAAAGTACAGGAGCTAAAGCAAAAAATGACCCATGCAAGAACCTTAAAGAAGGATTTTACCTGAAAAATGGTCACATAAAATCAGGATCTTATTCAACAGATCGGTTAACTTCATGTATTCAGACACACCTGCTCATTTTCTTATGAAAAACTGACTTTTTATCACTATTCTCTAACAACTATTGGCACAGCTCCCCAGGAATGAACTCTCTATTCTTTCCTGGAATCACATGAATCCTTTGTATTTTTCTATCCTGTGCTGCCAGCTATAACTATTCCAGAATTATAAGTTAGGCCGTAAAATTAAGGAACTTGTTTAAAAAAAAAAAATCAAGTGGATATGAAAAGAAAGAAGTTCTTCTTTCTTACCTTTCTTTTATCTTCAGTATAAGGACATTTCCAAGCATCTCTTTTGGGGCTACAGACTTTGTTGACTTGATTCAGAAAGATGAGATCGCAGGGAAAAAAATTACTGCTAGAGCCATGATAAATTCAGGAGAGAAGAGAACACTGCTCAGAGCAGTATATACCCGAAGAGGCCTGATCTGCTGATCCTGGAGATATATTTAAGTGCGGCACTGAACAAGTAACTTTCAAGGCACAGACACATTTTGTGAAGGAAACCTGCTCCTGTGATGTGGCCTATGAAAATCAACGAGCTAAGATAGCTTCTCAAGGTAAACAACTTGGTCTCGTATTTCTCACCTACAAAATTTTCACCCCTAAATGATAGTGCAAAGGCAATCAGGTCCGAGCTCAGCTTTCCACTGAAATTTAATGTCTAAAACAGCTGTCCAGGCACTATACACACAGAAGAAACAGCATCTTCTCAGGGTCAACTGGCTTTCGAGTGGCCTCTGAATACCTCCCTACCTTCGGTGAGCAGCTGACCTGTGGAGAGAAAGCAAGGTGTGGTGGCTTCAAGCCTCATTGCTTTATAAACGCAACTTATAGTAAGATCTATTGAAATCAACACAGCCAGGAGTTTACCTTTCATAGCAGATTTTTCTGTGCACAGAAATACTGTAAAATAAACCTTTTTTGATGGGAAAACTGCTTATATAAAAGGTAAAATCACTATGTTTACATCCAGGTCACGACAGAATAATGTATTTGACTAAAATAGTTACAGTAAATTTTTACACCATAAAACATTCTGCACATCAGACAGAACCGTAAGTTCCTTCTCTTTCATATTTGTGAACTTCAGTATGGAAGCTAAAAAGCAAGCAGTTTGAACAGATGTGGTGTTGATGGGGCTCTGCTCATTCTAGAATTACACGTTGTGTCAGCTGGGAGACTAAAGAAACAGTTTTCAAGCTTAAATTCCTTCAGCATGCTGGGGAATGTACAGTGTGGGATGTACAGTTCTTGTATCACATTTCTTTCTTTTTTTTTTTCTTTAAATAGCAAGTGTTTGTAACACACACACACACAGAGAGAGAAAAGCCCCAAGAGATGCAGAGCCTTGAAGAGCAGTATGAAATAGTTTCTGCTCAAAGCATCAATGAGCAATTTCCATCACCTTCAGATAAAAATGGGAAAAGTGTAATCCCACTGAGTAGAAGTATGGGAATACCTCCACTGCTGGTGAAATAACTGCAAGATTATTCTCTCCATACAGCAACAGATCTTTCAAATGATATCTCAGCAGTTTAATTAAGCGTAGCTAACCTACACAACTATTTACATTATATGGTACCTAAACTTTCCAACTGACAGTCAGATTGCCCTGTGCTGTCAGTGCAGAAAGATGGGGCATGAACTCTGCTTAATGTGGCCTCAAAACTGGAAAATTGGGGAAATTCCCAATAAGTGATTAGTTGTCAGGATTTCTATGTGGGCACTGCACTGGTGCAAACTTACAACTACTGGACAAGTACAGAGGGTGTGAACGTGGTCCTCATTTCTAATAATGAGTGCATTGTGGTGACCTGTCTCGTTTGCTTCCAGTGAGTTGGACAGAGATAAATAGAAATAGACTTCACAAAAACTCAGAATGTTAAAATTGCTGTTAAATTATTCATTGTATCAGAGAAGATGTCTCAGAAGAAAATTCGTGAAAACTGTACTTTCGTTTGTAAACCCTTATTATTGTAGAGTTAGGAGGAATTCTCCATCTTAACATATAATTAAAGTTAATGGGAAATATTTAATTAAACTAAGAAACACGAGAAAACTCCCTCAGCAGTAAGATCCATGATTATAGTGTTGCAGTAAGCCTAAACAAGACTTAACATATTGTGGGGCACACAGGGCCAAAGCTTTTGGGCTATTTTTAACATGTTGCAGAACACTGGTATTTAGAAATAGGAAATGTTAAATATACTCATGTCAGGTTCATGCAGGGAATCTCATCAAGTAATAATTGAACAGCTTCCACTACTACAGGGTGATACACACTCAGTTTTAGGAAAACACCAGCCTACATTGTTAACATCTGGATTCAGACTTTGGGAGCTTGGAATTTCTGGATAGTAATAACAGGTGAGCAGGTTTGTCAGTTTTATGAACAAAATAGTTCCAAACAGAAAGTCCACTAGCTTCCTAACACTCAGGGCCATCTCTCAACAGTAAGAAAGTTCTAAATTTCAACTTCATGATCTCCTGAAATTTCTGACATATGTACGTTAGAGGTAAAAATGCCTAATAACTGTGAGATGGAAAGGAAATTGTGAAATATTTGCAAAGCAGTATAAAATTCAAAATCAGAAGGAGTTATTCAAATATCCTTAAAAAAATCCAAGCAATCATATTATAAACAGATGGATATATAACAAAGTCAATAGTAAACAGAAAATTTACAGATAAAAAGGTCTGACCAAAAATTCCTGTAAGGCAACAGGTTTCCCCTTGGATCAAATGGGTAAGTTTCCCCTGATATAAGCTGACATAGCTTCACTAACACTACAGCTTTCTGTCCTGTGGATTGCATACAGACCTAATGACATTTCATCTTCACCATGTTACATGCTGAAATCACCTAGGAGCCACTAATTTCTGTGATGACTGAAACCACCACTAGACCAAGTAAAAAAAACCAACCCAACCAAAAATATATCTGAAACCTCAGCAAAACATTTACAATGGTAAATATACGTTTAGCACAGAGATAATCAGAGATTTTTATCCCACTGAAAGACTGTACACACTAGTGCTCTACAAACTAGGAGAGTATTGCCAAGCAAATCTATTGCTATGAATCCCTTGGTCTTTTAAGGGCAATCATTCATCTCTCATTTCACCAGAATTCTCTGTCCTTTCAAAAGTAGCCATGAATCACTGCAACATCAAACAAACCCCCTACTATACTAAATGCAAAGATAATAAAAGGAAGAGCATTTTAATGAGACACATAATTGTGCTGTACTGTAAAATGCCTGAACAGCTTCTTTTGATTTTTTTCATTTGCTCATCTTCCTCCTGTAATCTGTTTGGGGTTCGGGTTTGGTGGTTTTGGCTGCTTCCCTAAAACTCTCTGCTAGAAGAGCCTCCCAACTCTGGGAAGTACCTTTTTCTATACAGGAACCTACGTAGCACCACTTCAGCATCAAGTGCTAAGGGCAGCTGACAGTGCATGAAGGCACTTAACTCAAATGGACAAATCTCCAAAATGATGAGTTCTTGTCAGTTCCTAGTAGATGGATAAACAGGGTTGAAGCATGGGGAATATCTGCATCTGAAGATAGAAAAATTTTTGAAGTATTTTTGATAATCTAGTCCTGTCGTCTTTTACCATCTTTTCTGGTTTCCTACCCACTTGTTTCTTTTCTTCAAGTGTGGTATACAAATGAAAGAGATGTTAAAGCATCAAGGATACATTCAGGTTTTAAAAGTACTTCATTTAAAAAGCAGTAGAATGTGTTTGCAGGGGGAAAGATATCTGTCATCTTTAAACAAGGATTTGCAATCATCAACTCTAGTTAAAACCTTACACTGAAGAGTTACCTGAATGTACAATAAGCAGGTGCAATTATTTTATAACAATAAGAAGAGGGAGAATTAGATTTAAGGCCTGCCTTTGGCAAAAATATCCTAAAGCAGCACAATTTTCTGCAGAATTACAGTTGCAGCACAAGCTGTGCTACTCAAAAGAACAGGTTAGTTCCTTTAGCTTTTAAATAAAAATATAGTCATTTGTGTTCTTCACCTGGACAGATTCTGTACCCTTTAATCTTTTGTCCTCATCCTATACAACATTCAAATAGGAGGAAAAGTATGAATGCCTCTTGAACTTGGGACAACATGGTATCAACATCACAGAATGTGCTGCAAAAGCCTGCTGGGTTTGAGCCTGCAGTAATACTTTAGTGACAAACCCACTTCACCCTCAGAAACTCTCTTCCAATTATAAAGTCCCAGGAGCAAAAAAAAAATTTAGCAAGCCCATCAGGTGTATTAAGACTGTTTGGTATCTCCAGATCTTTTGAGTTTGGAGGACCTCAACAAAATGCATTGCATAAGCTGCCATTGTCAAATCATCACTTATAGTCATACACTGTTAAAACATCACAGTTTGCACCCCCAAAGCTCTTCAGTACTGTGTCCACATCAGGGGTGCTGTGTGTATTTCTAGGGTGCAGTCAGACTTCCCAGACACAGTGCAAGGTTTGGTGATGTGGAAAGACAACCCACATCGTTGACAGGTTTCCACAGTACAAACGTGAGTTTGCTGCCACCACTTTCGTGAGTCTTCTCTTTGACTAAGGTATTCTACCATCACATCTTGTAACTTGCAAAAGTTACAAAAAAGAAGGTGGCAGAGGGGGAAAAAAAAGAGAAAGCAGCAGCATCTTCGTAAGAAAAGAGGTCTGTTCCTTGCGTCATAAAACCTTGGGCTTCTAAAATATTAACTTTACTTGACAGCATATTTCCAGTTTGTGCAGCTTTAAGCTTAACTGTCTGTCAGAAAATTATATAAATCTGATTGCCCCTGTCAGAGTCAGATATGCTTTAGCTCTCAGACTTCCCAGAAATGATGCTGCTTATCCTTTAGAGATGGAAGTGGTGTTTGCCAGTACAACTAGCATCTCATTATGGAGCCTGATGCAGTTAATGATGATTTTGCACAATACTGCATCCGTTTGGGAACACACTAACAGCAGAAGAGGCAATAATAGCCACCTGACACATAGGGGAGTGAACCTATGAGTCTGCTTGGAATCATGGAAGGCAGGGAGGGTGGAGATTGCTGAAAGATCCAATTTGGCCAGAAAACTTCTTATAAACCCAGAACACCTCCATCTCCTTAAATGGGGAAAATTCCTGGAGAGGGATCAGCTGAACCAAAGCACATTCTCATGATGGCCGCAACACAAACCATGGCCTCTCCAAAAGCTAGGCCTAGAGAAGACCTCCACACATTGGCTAAAACCACTTCTTCTCTGTGGCAGGATCAATTTGACGGAATATTTGTCTTTCAAGTAAAGTCAAAGCACGCTTGAGTATGTATATAAACCACACTAGGAGTGTCTCCCCTCTCTTGTTACTATGTTCATAGCTGTATTGGCAGCTCTTGGATACAGAAACAGCTCAGTACTTGGCCCTTCATTTTTTCCCCCATCCTCTTCACAAAAAAAGAGCAGGGCTCCATATTCATCTATTTGGACCAGGATGGTCCAGATAACTCTCCTGCCTCTGCCTCTGAGATGAGTGTTAGTTTATATTCTCACAGAAAATTTGAATAATTTCTGTTTTCTCCAGCAGAGAGGAGCTCTATTCATATCATGAATGCAGAGACAAGAGGAGAAAAACAGCAAGAGAAGATCTAGAGTCTCATTTATGTGGAATTTTCCATCTGGTTCACCAAAATATACACCAAATGTTTCCATTCAAGTTCAAATTATATTTTTTCCCCAATACAATCTTAGTTAGGTCCCGTTGCACATACACATTTTGACAGCCTTTAATTAAAGAAACGTGTTACATTTCTACAGTGTCTCAAATATTAACTTATGTAGGCCCCACAAATTCAAAAGTCTTGGTAAAAAGCTGATTGAGAGACCTACATAAGCTGAATGATTACCTGTAAAACTGTTTGACTGATGAGTCTGTTTGGTTTTGGGTTGGTTTTGTTTTTTTTTTTTTTGAGGTATGCCTTGTCAGAGGGAGCATCACATATCAGAAGAGTCCTTTAACCAAACGAGTAAGTAACAAGAATTGCAAAACTAATAACCATTCTATGAAAGTTTCTTCCTGGGAATAAAAATAACATTAGTTTTTATTGCATGCTGTGTTTTTTTAGCATAATTTCCCATCTTTGAGTAATGACTTGGTATAAACTAAAACTGGTAATTTGCTACATTCAAGTTTTCACTCTCACAACTGCTGTGCTTTAAGATGTGTTTGCTGAAACCTGTATTTTGCATATGCCTCAGAAGAACTGCAAGGTATTACTATACTGCTTCTGAGAGATTTAAAGTGCTCAAAAATGGTTAAGGTCCCCCAATGACAAGTGATACCACATGACTTCTCCACATGCTGGCAGAGCATCTGTTAAAACCAATTAGGTCATTACTCAATTTCTCAATTTTTTCTTTAAGATGAGAGAAAAAATACAAACCTTAAATGTTTCCCATATTATTCCAATGTAGCCAGTCCTTTAGGAAATAAAACCAGTAACATTAATGGAATGAGGCCCATCAACAAGACATTTACATTAAAACAAGGATAAATAACAAGAAGATGGCATGTAGTTGTGAGAATATCCTGGACATTTCATCTCAAGACTACTCTACTCATTTTGAACAGGTTCTTGGACTCATTTTAGGCTGTATTTAATCCTGTAATTCCTATTGCGTTCTAGTGTAATAGCATTGAAACCTTGATTGTTAACAGCATTTCATTTCCCTTCCTTAATTTAGGTCTAAAAATAATAGTTTCAGAGCCTTAACAGCTCAAATATTTCCCCATTAGCAAAAAGCTAATTCCTGAGCTCATTCCAGGGGCAATTAAGTTGGAAAAGCAATTAAGGTTTCAGAAATGCCTGACAGTAGGAAAGGTTCAACCTAATATCCACAAGTACATGAAAACAAAACATATTTTAGGGTTATTAGAAGAATATGGCCTCAGACTGTGGCCAAGAGCTCACAAAATCAGAGTTATTAATAGCCTTGCTGTGTGAAGCATGTTTCCACCTCAGGTGTCATGTAGGTCCTGGAAAGCAAACTGTCAGCTCAATGTTGAATTAGTCAGTGCCACAAGGTCAGCTGAAGAAACTTCTTGCTTGAGAGCAGCCCTCTAAATGGGCTGTGTGCCACCTAGACCGTCCATTTAGCTGACGCTCTGTAACCTGTCCAAAAGCCCCTATCCTACTGCCCAACAGAGGTTCTCTTCTTCAAAAGGCCTTGCTAATGGCAGAAGCTTTTGGTCCTCAGTCTCACCATCATCATCAGCTAAGCTGCACCATGTTCAAATATTTGGGTTATGCCAGTTCCTCCCACTCTTTCTTACTCAGATGCTCCTTCTCCCCAAGTAGGATGAAAAAAAAAAGGGCCATGGAAGAAGAGTGTAACAGAAATGAGTGCCTTTTATATCAGAAACATAAGCCATTTTCCAACAATAATCTGCATGAATTTAAGAGGTGGGGAGCAGAAATATGAGGTTTAGTGCGACAGTCTTTGGGCACTTCACACAAAAGGAAAATTTTTTTTTTCTAAATTTTCAAACACCTACACAGAGCAATCGACCTTCAACCTTGTGTAAACTTCCTCACCAGTCAGCTTAAAGTAAATTTGAAGGCTGGATTCAGTTAAACCCTCTTTCCTTGAACCTTGCATTCAACCTGACCTTACAAGGTAAACTGAGATGGCCACATGAATGAACTTTCTTGTAAGGGTGTCAGTATTTTCCATTAGCAGTCAGACTAAGAAGCCAATGAAATATGCTCTGCTCAGCACTTTTGCCCTTTAGCAGTAGGTTCCATCCAGCCCCTGGAAGGGCAGATGCAAACAACAAATCACAACCAGGAGGAGAGCAGTTTTAGATTTCAGCTGCAGTGGAAACTGTTACAAAGCACAGGTTATGGTGTCATGTAAGACCCAAGAACTCCTCATAATGAACACCTAACATGTCACAAATAGAAAGAAAAGAAGTGTATCCAAACCCAAGTAACTCAACAGTTCATAAAAACCAAATGCGTATGGGAAGAGGAGAATATTTGAAAGAGGAGTGGTTGGTTTTGGTGGTTTGTTTGTCAACAAAAAAGCCACAAATCCCAAACCCCTGCTGTTAGTGTCAATACTTGCTGGTGGTTCTCTCTGACCAGAACATCACCTGAGCCTACCAGTACTTTCCCTGTATGTCATACTGTCACAATTTTCACATTGCTGATGCCATGGTTCCCTTATTGGTTCCAAGACCGCTAAGAGCCTCTCCAGAACTGGGCAGTTATCATCTAAAAATAATCATCACCAGCATGCACCTGTGCATCGAGCCATGTTATAGCACACTGCAGAGAAGAGACGTGCCATCTGTGAACCCAGGTCAGTGTATGCCAGCTGAACCTCCAACACAACTGTAACTCCCTGTCCCAAAACATGACTCTTGGCAACCTGTACTGTAGAGTTTCCTTTGCAGCACTAATTATAAACAGTATTTAAAAACAGAAGAAAAGAGCTCACAGCCTAGTTGATAGCATATAACAAATTAGTTGTGCTTTTAATCTTCTTGTTATATCTTTTCTAATTCAGGAATCTTTGCTCCTGGCACAGTTGTGCACAGATTTAAAACATTCAAACGCTTTCACATACTGTCTTTACTCATCTTGTTTTCAACTAAACTGCAGTTTTCCATACCTATCAGCCTCAGAAACACAATCAGCAGAAAGGCACCTGCATGCTCTCCACACAGGAACAGAGATGTCTGAACACCTCCTGGGTATGCATGGGTGACCAAGAAGCACAGATTTTGTTGTCACTTCTTGCTCAAGTCAAGTTCCATAGAAACGACTTGAATGAAGACACCAGCCTACTTGGCAAGGATAATAAAATTGATGAATAATGATACATCTGTGATAGCAATTTCATTCACTGAACAGATTTGACAGTACAGTGAGGTTATTATGCATTATTTTTAGTACTAGAAATCAATAGCACTATTGTCCTTTTCAGTTCAATTTGATTTAGATGAAGCTCAGTGTGCAGAGAATAATGAGGAACACTGCCTCACATTAAATGGAAACAGAAATCATGTTCTTAGCAGGGTGTGTTTTATGATAAGGTGATTGTTCTGAGAACAGCATCTTAATTCAATATTTTGGATGTTTAAATAAAGAGTGTGCTTGAGACAGATGGAAGTCTTCTAGGAATTATATTTCCCCAGCATAAAAATGACAAATTCTTCTGTGAAGAGAGCTACTGTCAACATGACTCTCAAGGGTCTGCTGTAGAGAAGATGGACAACGAACTCATGAGGGAGGAAGACTCCACTGAAGAATAACTGTGTGACATAGGCATCTTTCCAAGCCTGAGTTTGAGTTCCTTGTTCTAACAAGGGCTTGAACCTTGGGCTTCCATCATGGGAGCAGGTCCACCCCAGTCTATCCCAGTGCCTCATTTTTGGTGAAAAACTTTGCAAAGCTGTCATTTTATTTTACTCAAGAATGGATTTTTTAAAATATATTCTTTTAAATGTCAAACATTTTTGCAAGGAAGAAAAACCACTTTCTCCTAATCAAGGGAAGCAGCAGGACAAATTTTCCTTATAGAGCTCTGTCGAGGACTTCAGTTTTCATCTGTTGATGCAAACAACTAAAAAGGTCACAGTTCCACCCTCCACAAAAACAAATGCAAGTTACCTCCTCTCCTGTTCTGAACAAAATAGATACAGCCACTTTTGTACTGTAACACTGGGTGACAAATTGCCCAATCATACCCTGCCTTTCCCAAGTGCTAGAAGACCTACTTGCCTCCTACTCAGGCTTTGTTTCCACCATCTTTTGAAACTGCACCTGTGCTGCACAAAAATATACTCTGCATGAAAAATAAATGAATGAGGTATCTCCTAGTGATGATTACACTGATATGGCTCCTACTTCATTAAATACATTTATTAAGTCAATTAAATGACAATAATAAAACTTCCCTGCCGTGCATTCCTTTAGAGCTGCAAATCATATCCAAACTTTTACACTTGAGGTTTATAAAGACCCAAGGGAGCCTAGCTGACATGTGGAAGAGTGGCAGCACATGCAATGCTTCTGGCAGAAGGTAGCTGAATGTGCACGTCCTTCTGTGAGATACCACACCATTTAAATGGAGCATACACATCAGTATCCACTGACCTGTTCTGTACACACAGCCCAGTCAAGTAGCAAGAGGTGGTTCTAGTCCACGAGCTCTGCCATACAGAGCATGTGGGGATTTCCACAGACTTTGAAAAAGCTGGAAAAGGAATCAAAGCTGTGGCCAGAGTTACAACTAGGCTGGCACCTTGCATTCAGGGCTCACCTGGAAGCCATTCAGTGTGAGCTGAAGCATTCATTTCACGTATTAAAGAAGCAGACAATAAAGACCCCTTGTGCCAGTAGATGGCACTCAGTTAATGACCTACACACACTTAAGAGCCAGTTCTGCAGTATTCTACACAATTTCTGCAGTAAATACAGAGCCTGCAGTTCTTTCTGTCTGCTCTGGAAGAAGCAGCTTTTTGTTGACAGAAGACATCCAGCTCCGTCCCTAGACTCTTTGCTTCACACAAAAGTAGAGTTCAGCTCCTCTCTGTACTGACCCAAGTCGTGCTGGTTGATGCACATTCTGTCCATCTGCAACCCATTCCTAGGCACAGGCAGGAGGATAACACCCTGCTTACCAGCCACCCATCTCATTACCTCTTCATCTACAGCACACGACTGATGCAGGAGCATATTGCCTTGGAGATGAACAGAAAATTGGTCAGGTTGGACTTGAGGGAGGAAAGTTGCACAATTACTGTTCAAGGGAGAAGGTGGCAACATGCAGAATAGCTCCCTCCTAGATGCAAAACATCTGAAGAAACTCTTGCTTCTAAGAGCAAAGCAATACCCAGTAAGTTTGGAATTACACATGGCCATCAGCCAATGCCAGTACAACCGGAAGAATTCAATCTCTCCTCCGCAGGAACCCAGGCCCTACACACCAGCAATCCAACATCTTGGCAAGGCACTTTGTTCCTGTACTGATGCATAAGCATGAACTACAAGAAGATTTCTGTTCTGTCACAGATTCAGAACAAAACAGGTAACTGTTGCTTTTGAAAACATGACACAAAGCCAGAGTTCTTCAGTAAAAGAAAAAAAATTAGCTTTGCAGCAGTCATTCTCTTCAATACAATTTTCAGTCCTACTATAGCTTTTCTCACTCAGCACTCCATTGAAGGGCAAATTCATAGCAGCTTTAAGTCACAGAGACACTGTACCTAAAACATTATTATATTCTTGCTGGCATCATCCTAATTAAGACCACTTCTTCCTTCCCAAGAGGCAGCCTTGACTATAGGCACCACTGGATGCCTTCAAACAGAAGACATTTCCTCTGAATGCAGCATTCCTGTGTCACAGAATAGCAGACATCTCATTTGTTTGCTTACAACACCTTTCTCCTTTTGGTATAGAAAGTAGCAAACAATCCTTCTTTGCTAGCACTTTTCTATACTATCATGCTTTAAGTGAGTTTCGTGTTAAGTATGTAGAACAGGAGAAAAAAAATAAAAAAAAGAAGAATGAAAAAATGCTCATGGAAAATAGGACACCATGAGTGCCTCCACTAGAATGAATATAAACTAGACACCCAGAGGCAAGAGGGGGTGACAGTTTCCACATGCCCATGCTTTTTTGTTTATCCCAATAAATAGTCTCACTTTGATGTCCTGCCCAAGCTGAGATGCCCAATAACAGACTGCAAGCAACATCCCATCAATTACAACAGCTAAATTCTCCTTTAAGGAATATTATCCACAAAACACAACTTGGAGCAGAGAGCTGAAATTCCAGGTCCATCATAAAAAGATGACAAAATTTACTGATTTCTCAAGTTTGGAAAAACCCAGCCTCCAACCAGAAAGCCCATTTTTCTCCATCAGAGACTGAAAACACATATTTCTGGTAGCTATAAAGCTTTCAAGTAATGAGGCTTCAGGCTGCATTACCAATCAAAATCCATTAAATGGTCTACTTAATATAGCATAAAAAATGCATAAGCATTCAAATGAAGTTTAACAAAAATCTAACCCACTTGGAGTTACTGAAATTCTGCTAAGGCTTTAATAAAGCTTGAACTTTTTCACTATTGTTTAGAGCAGGAATGAAAAACTTTTTCCATTAGACAGCAGGTGTCTATTTGAATTTTCCACTCCTGTGAATATATGATTTATGGTTGGAGTGACAGATTCAAAATCTGGCCTGGAGAGTGACTGCTGCACACGAATTCCACTTTGTGGAAGTAACTTCAAATTCTAAGTACTGGCAAAGGCTCTCCCCACCCCCCTCCCTCAGTCTGCCTTCTGTGCATGTGTAAAATGCCCTCTAATGAGCACAGATTAGATCACAAGCTGAGCATGTCAACAACAAAATTGTTGTGAAAAGGCAAATGTTTAAGACAGAAAAAGGAGGCAAGTCTATATGATGCAAAACCTTATCCTGCTTCCCTGCTCCACACTAGTTGTAGCACTGTTTCTACTTTTAGGTGCCATAATGCAAAAAAGCTAGTCACCAATATCAAGCAATCTAAAATAAGTTATTAAAATCAAGAAGATTTGGAAAACTTTCACAGAAAATATGCATAACATGCCACAGATATAATCTCCACAAGTGTTTTAGTAAAAAGCTATTTTCTCACATGCATTTTCCCATAAGCATTAAAAGTCATAATCCAAAAATTTGGACAATGTTTTATATATAAATGTGAGCTCATAAATATATATATATATATAAAACCTCAGCAGCTGCCCATAAGCACACAAGCTCTTGAGCATAAAGAAAAAGACAAATATTAATAGAACATCACTATAAATCTTTGTAGTGGTCCATGCTGCTGTTGAAAATACAAAGAACTAGCAAATACAAAGAGAACTGCTTCTGGTGTTCAAACAAGAACTTTGGATTTCAATGCCCATTTCTGGATAAGCTACTGCTTTCTCCTGTGTAGCTGCGTTGCTCTGTCTTTGAGGTATATGATAGGGCAGGGACTTTGCAAACAAAAGAGAGCACAAAATACAGGTATTTTTAAAACTGCTTTTGCAGCTGTGCAAGCTGAAATGCTGTACACTCAGTCACTACAGAAGTGGTTGGTTGAACCTCAAATTCTGGAGCAGTTTCAACCTTATTTTCTCTAAGAGTTGCTTTTTACCTCTTACTTGCTATTGATTTTGAGTGACCTTAGTGTCCATTTGTGAAAGAGCAATGATGCCTTTCATCCCACATCCATTTGAAATGGCTGATATCAGCAGGCTTATACAACTGTAAAACAGATACACGGCTGTGCACTTTTTTTTTTTTTGGATTTGTGCATTCAACCAAATGGTTTTTTGTGGCTTCATAATGTCAGTCTCAAAACTTCTTTGGGACTGTCTGTTCAGGTACCTATGCTAGAAAGCAGAGTAAGTTGTATAGACCTCTGGGCAGTGTCAGAGTGATTAACAGTACATGGGTGGAGTAGACAGCTGTTACTGAGAAAATGGACCTTGGTAAAGCTGATTGCATCCAGCTTTTGGGATCCCCTTAGCAACCACTAAGGCATAATGTACTTTTATCCTTTCAGTAGCATCACCTTCTGCCTTCCACTGCCAAGCAGTATCCACTTTCCCCCCCTTCCCTCCATTTTCCAAGCAGCACCAAGCTGAGAGGGGCTGTTCTGCCACCCACAGGTGGCCCATCTACCCTGCTGTGGCAGCAGCAGTACAGCTTTAGTCAAGTAGCTCCAGGAGAAGAAATCTGGGGCTAGTCATGGTTTAACACCAGCTGGCAACTAAGCACCATGCAGCTGTCTACTCACTCTCCCCCACACACACTGCTAGTGGGGAGGAGAATAGGAAAGAAAAGGTAAATCTTGTGGGTTAAGAACAATTTAATAATTGAAATAAAATATTATATTAAACATCATGATCATACTAAACTAATAATACTAAATTATTATAATAATTTTAATGATAAAGAGAGGGAGAGTGAAAGAATCTGAGTAAAACAAGTGATGCACAATACAGTTTCTCATTGCCAGCTGACCAATGCCCAGCCTGTCCCCACTCAGTGATCAGCATCTTCCTGGTAATTCCCCCAGTTTATATGCTGAACCTGAGATTCCACGGTGTGAAATATCTCTTTGGCTTGTTCAGGTCAGCTGTCCTGGCAGTGGTCCCTCACATGTTCCTGTGCACCCACTCATGGGCAGAGCATGGGAAACTGAAAAGTCCTTGACTCAGGGTAAGCACTACTCAACAAAAACTAAAACATCAGTGTGTTACTAACATCATTCTTATACTAAATCCAAAATAGAGTACTGTACTACCTACTAGGAAGAAAATTAATTCTGTTCCAGCTGAAACCAGGACAGAGCTCCATGCAATGTCTCCCACAAATTCTCTTCTGACACTGCCCATAATGGAAGCAACATATAGGAGGTATACACACAATGAACCTTGTCATACTGCAGACTTTCTGTACAACATATGGTACAGATATACTTTTTCCTCTTAGTAGGTCAGGCCAAAACACTTGGATAGTAAGTTGGTCTCAGAAACCACTGATTTGCAATCTTCTTCATTGAAGGTTATTTGTACCCACTGAATGCAATGTCCATGCTGCAAAATTTGTCAAATGAACCTGTTATGTTGACTTTTTAAAATGAGTTTTCTTGAAGAGGATGAGCAAGCAAAGAGGCACTTAAATTAGCACATCAGTGAGCTAATATACTGCAATTTCACCAAGGCAATTAAAGATAGAACAATGTGGTGATGACATCAAGGTCATGAGTAAAATCAAATCAATAAATCAAGAAGTTCAAGTGATTAAATCATCAATAGATCAGAGTAAAATCAAACAACATATATTACAGTAAACGTAAACTTTTTTGTTCAAACCTTCCTCTGGAAGAGGACACGAAAAATATTTCTTTCTAGTTTGAGGCCTAATCCCACTTTTGGCAGTAAGTGGGCTGCCAAAAGTACAGATGGAAGCTTATGTCCTATGCTAATGACTTGAATGTTAGCTCTGGTCTAATGTCCGTGCAAAACAGCTTTAAGCAAGCGCCATGGTATAGAAACTTTTCTGACTCCTCTCATGTCCTGACCTGATTCCAGGGGGTGTGCTGGAATGCTGTATCCTTGTGGATGGACTCTGGCAAAGCCAGGAGAAATGTCTTGTTCAACTAAACTCACCTAGACAATTGTAAAGGACATCAGTGATAAAAGAATGATTGTACTCCAACTTCTTGTACTTTGATTATCTCAGAGCTGTTTCTCTCTTTCTTAACAACTGATTTGTTGGCCTGCCCTGACAGCTGACCTGCTAGAGACATTTCCTCACATATGACTACATTAGGCTTTGGATAATATCTAGGAGGAGCTCTCTTGAATAGACTCCTCTTGCTGGGAGTTCTGTAGCCCTCCTACTCAATCTTCTTCACTAAGAGATGAAGATAACTTTAGTGATTCAGACTGCATCCATTTTAACCCCTTCTGATTCATGGGATAGACTGTCCATTCTTTCCAATAAAAATGAACAAACTTTCCTCAGGTAAAAAGTACCTCTGTGTTAAGCTGTCACCATCTTCCATAGTTCACTAGCAAAAAGTAACAATTCCACTTGTCCATAGGAAAATGTAACTTTGTGTAATTCATTGGTCTATTTCACTGTTAAACATCTCTGTCTCTGGATATTGTTCATATATCATGCATTTTGCATCAAGTATGTTTGCTGACGCACAGACTGACACAGAATATATACAGCTATATCAAACACAATCCCTCTAAAATGAATCATGCCAAGGAGACTAATGTCAGCCACTTTCTCCTAAGCATTCTGCAACACAAGCTAACTCCTCCAACCAGATAACCTCCCTGGAGACTGTAATTCTGTTTAGTTTCAGGTGCTGTGCAGCTGCCCACAACTTACTTTATCACTTCCTCATTTAATTTCAGTGCCACTGCAAATCACTTAGGATACTTATTTTCTTCTTTGACAGAATAGCAAAGAATTTCAAGACACGCACAGGAAGAGTTTTGGGTAGCACTGCTTTTTAACCCAGTAAAATCTGTGATTGATTAGGTCACAGGACACCTTTTGAGCCAGTGAGCTGGTACAAGGTGCCAGTCTCAGAAACACACACCTCACTCAGGCATTGCTTTGTTCCATCAGCGCCTCAGTAGCAGTGGGGCTCAGGGTCCTGCAACCAGGAATAAGACAACAAATTATAGGCTTTTGCATACAGAAAGGGGTAGGTTCAGATGACACACAAAAATGAACCCACAGGATGTGAAGAGAGTCCAGTCAGCCACCAGCTATTGGACCACCTAGAAGGCACATGCAGTGATGGTTTGAACTGTAGTGACACTCCTCACTGTGAACTTTCATTCTGGGACAGATCTCTGATATACCATTTTCTTTCAGTTTTCCAAACGAATGGTTTTGTAGCTTATGATTTGCCACAGAAGTAAAAGCAAAACCTTGCTAGAGAATGAAAGCTTCGATTTATCAATTTTACTCTTCGTTTACCTATGCATCACTGACAATTTTCATTGCTTGCTTTTGCAGATGAGATAACAAGAAGTCTTGTAACCATTGCTCAGCTCTGATATCACTGCACTGATACTACTGCACCACTGCTTGGATAAGGGTACGCATTGCCCCTTGGACCAACTTGAGCTGGTAAGTCAGTACATCCATGAAACCTCACATGGAAATTAACGGAATGGACATTTGCAGCTATTTTCTTGGGATAAGAAAGTAAGAGAGACCCTAGGAGAGCGTGTTGATGAATGGGATGTTCGTCCGCCTTGTCATCCTGGTCCTCTTCATATAACCTATGATTAATAAATGAGGTACAAACCTGTTTGAAAGTAGTTTACAGAAGAAACAAAAGATTGGGTAAGACCAGCATGCCCTCAAGTCCATTGTCTTGTGTCTGATAATGTCTAGTCACAAGATGCTCAGAGGAAAGCGAAGGAATACTGCTGTAGACAAGTTTAGCTAAATTTATATTCCATTAAAACCCTCCTTCTTATCCCAAGTAATGTATTTAACATTGAAGCACATGGTCAGGACTTCCATATTAATATTGCATTGCCTATAAAATTTTCATTTTTGGGACTGTAAAATTCTGCTATTTTTCCACTATTTTTTGCTAGTCTACAATAGCTTAAGGTTTGGCAGATCAGAATGCACTCCTTATTCTTAATGTAACTCACCCATTAATTGTGGTAAGATTCTGCATTCACAATGGAAGCCACTATCTCAGACTACTTATATTCTTAAGTCACTTTTTGAATAGTATGATGTTCCATGAATGCATTATCACATATAGAACTGCTAGTTGACATATATTGTCTGTAATGCAGGCATTGCTGTCTGCTACAAATATGCTGCAAATTATCAACATTCCCGACTTCTGGATAAAAAAATGAGGAATTAATCCGATTAATGTAAAATTTGGTTCATGTCATGATGCTCTTGGTGACATGAACCATCATGAAAAATTAAACAGAGGTATTCCTATGAATGAGATTAATTTTGGTCAGTGATCATGCTGCAAATTCTTTCACTGAATAAATTTACTCCACCTGGGCTACAGTAGCTTTCTGTGATTGGATCTACTTGTTCTGGTCATGGTTGCATGCCCTGTTTCTGATCATATCACAACCAGCTGTGTAGTTACCAGACAAAGCCAATGCTATACACCTCCCATTGACTACAGAAATAACGGTGCCTTTCAGCAAATCAAACACAAGGCTACAGATATTAACCCTGCAAATATCCAGCAGAAATGTTTTTTAATCTAAGGTGGGAGACGCTCATAAATAATTTACAAGGAGTTACGACTTTATATTATCTAAGTAATATATCTGGGGGAAAGGACCAGAATCGGTGGTGTGGGCCATTCCCCTTTGAGATCTGTAATAAATTTCTTACATTATAATCTGTGGTGAAAAATATTCTGGTTGTCACGCTTCATACACTGGAGGCATTCTAAGTGGCCTGCCACTGAGTCCCCATTGGATGATAACACTGTCCATATTTCTCATCATTTCACACTTTCACTCTATAGCTGTGTGCTTGTTACAGCCTGCTGCTATAAAAAATGATTTTTAATGGAAAAGATCTGACAGAAACTTTATGCTTTCTTGACAAAATTTTTATTGGGCTGAATACTGGTGTATTACCGACGTAGCTTTGGACAGACACCTGTGAGCTAAGGAATTGCTTTGGGAGGAAGCTTTTATTACTGTCCTTATATGCCTGAAATAAAGTGCCTCTAGAGCAGAGGAAGGATCTTGGATGCTGCTGTCAGAGAATGGTATGATCCCTTGGGGCTTATCAACACACTCACATTATCAGGAAGAAGCAAAGTCACATATTTTTTTTCCAGAAGTTCAACACACCCCAAAGTGTCATTCCTCTTTATCATCATAATACATAAATACATCCTAGTCTTGTAGTCATCCTCAGCTGATGCCTGCAAAGTGGGAATTGGGCAGAGACTAAAGAATCCTCAACACATGGGCCCATTTCCTGCCCTCTTCCTGAATGTGTGATTCAGGCCCATTGTACCTCCATGCCATTAGCAACCTGTGGTACCTATGCAGGGCTAAATCTCATGCTGTAACTACACAAACTGAAGCCAAGCAGCACAAATTGTCCTAATTATTGACAGCCACGGTCACTCCCTCATATTTGTCCTCTCCCCATAGCAGCATGTCCTTGTGTGCTTCTTTGTGCTGACAGGACTGTCTCCGAGCACCAAATAAGAAAAAAGACAAAAAGAGGGGAAAAAAAAAAGAAAACCAAACTCACAAGCCATTTATTCAGCAGTAGGGTCGTGGCAGCGGTTAGTTGACTTGGCTCAGCGCAGTGAAACTAGAACCTGACCTGTGAAACCAGGAGAGTACAGAGGTGATTATCAGAAGCCAAGCTGCTTGGTCAGCCCAGATTTGGTGCCTCTGCATACTTTCTGTGACAGACAGTTCAGGAAGAAGCTGTGTACAGCGATCCGTGATCTTGGCAGCACAGTGTTCATATATTTCCCATCACCATCATGCTGAGGGCACATGTGCAGAAGCTTCCTCCCCTCCAAAACCCACTACTCCAAATCTTTTGCTCAGGGTAGGTATCTAGGCCACCCTTCCTGCTCAGTGCTGAGGAAAGAGCCCTGATTGTCCAGCCTCTGAACAATGCCATGTAGCACTCTCCCACGAGGAGAAACCAGGACTACTCTATGCCTTGCCATTCCTACTGTCTTAGTAAACAGCAGCACCACAAAGCAAGTGAATTTTATCACAGATAAACTTAGTAACAAACCTCAGTGAGTTAAACACATTAGTAATCATAGTCTGACCTTCAGAAGTTCTGAATAACTCCTGCAGACTTCTGAGAAGTAGGACATTTGTTTAATTTCACTGGGAAAATTTTAATGTTGAAGTCTAACACTCAGATGCAGCCTAAAGATGTTAGGTCTGGATTTATGGAAGTATTTAAGGGCTTAAAGATGCAGATACAGACAGTAGCAGAATTTTGAAAAATGCCTAAGTACCTAATATTATGAAAATCCTCAGAAAATCTGTCTAGCTAGATATCTGTATCTTGAAATGCCTAGTGCTGAAATGACCAAAGTTCGCAGTCCACCAACACTCTCTTACAAATACTGCTGGAAGTCTGGCCTTAAGGAGCCAATGGCTTTTTAAAAGACTTAGAGAGTTTGGCTCAGACACTGAGCAGGATTTACATGGCTATAGGATACATAGATACTTTCCTGTCTTAAATCTAGCCCTCGGTATACATATTGCTGTTTCCCTGCTTTTTTATGGTTATACTTTTCTGTAGCTTATATTGTATGGTATGAAAACACCAATGCTACTTTGCTGGCATCTGTAAGCTGAAAAAAAAGATAAATACTAAAAAAGAGCTTTTGGATAAAGCCGTATCGACAGTAATTGAAATTACATGCCTAATCAAAAGTACTGCAAAAGTACTAGCAGACTGCATAGAGGCCTCTTCGCTAAGTATATGTTGACCTAGTAGAAATCAGTATCTATTGAAAAAAGATTAATTAAAATTTGCAAGCAGAATTTACAACTGTGAGCTGTTCCTCAAGGGGCTTCTCAGTTGTATGAAAAGTATCACGTACCAGGAAAAACATTTCAGAAACTTCAGCTAAGAAATAAAGAGCATGCAGCTCCATCCCTTACTTCATAATACGACCTTTTGCCCTAAACACTTCTAATGTGTCTCCTAAGACTTGCAAAGACTCACACTGCTCGCACTCAACATGATTGACTCGGCTTTGCAGGGTAAGGACAACACACAGTCATTTGATTCACTTTGTGCAGTTCAAATGGCAAGAGAACAGTCATTTAGCCAAAAAATTATATATTAATGCAGCTTCCCCCCAAAAAACACTCTATTAAAATCATTATTTCCCTCTTGTCTCATGAGCAATGGCACAAACCTCTTTACCTTGCTTGCCATAATGTGGATTACAGCAACATAACATTGTTGGCAGTTATTAGAAGCACTTCTCTGTCAGTAGTAAAGCCTGCTCATTCAGTACCTACAAGTAAATAGAGGTCTGTTATTGCATTAGAGGGCATTAAAAGGAAATTGTCAGCTGCACACTGCCCACTGAAAGAGCCAGGCACTCAGTATTTAAGGTTGGCTCTTCCTTCTCATAGTAGCACTAACAGCTGTGACAACAATACACCATTTGCATTGTCTAGAATAAAACCCTGCTCACCGGAACAGCACTGGTAAAACAAAGAGAGACGTAACAGCATCTGATCATATCTGAAAGGCCTTTTCTCTGTATTAGTCTTGTTACAGGTACTCACTCGATGTCAAGTCTCTTTGCTGTGACTTAGTGGTGTGAGGTTTTATGGATACAAGCAGTCTAGTCAGGCAGCAGCCACTTGGACACCTGTCACCAGGAGCCCAAAGTGGTGAAAGCCCAAGGCCCAGATTTGCTTTCCTGACAGGCTGTGTCACAACAGTTGCTTCGTGCTGCCAGCATTTATTTGTCACTGGCAGGTCTGTCTGGAAAACAAAAACTGTGTTTCATCACAAACACTCAGACTCTGACATTTAGTTCTGTTCCACAAAGAGGAGGATATCAAGAACTTTCATGGAAAAATTCTGAAGCAGCATGCAAGCTGAACATGCTTTTCCAGAATAGCCAAAACAGTTTCCTGGGATATGACAGACAAAGAAGAAAACCTTCTTCGGAAATAGGACTACAAATGCAGCCGAAAGCAGTCCTGCTGAATGCCCACAAGTCATTGAATCAGTCACTTTGCCCACATCAATGCTTAAGTACCCACCGTATCCATGAAGAAGAAACTCAGCAAGACAGACAGCAATAAAGTTTAAAAAAAACATTCAGGTTCCTGTTCCAAACTACAGTAAGCAGATCTTTATGCCTGGCAACTGTGGGCAAGAATGACAACTAACTAGCAGTGTAGAAGGGCTTCCTTTCTCTTGTTGGCTCTGGCCAGAAATATCATACTGAATCTGAAGTAAACCTAGTTTTAAAAAAATTCTGATTCAGAGTCTCATCAACACCTTGGATTTGAGAGAGGATTTTCTCCTCTTCTGAACACCAACTGGAACCATTAAGGAACATCACTGAATAGACTCAAAGGCGGTCAGGAAAAGAAACCAAGGCTAACAAAAATCTCAGCAGCAATATAAAAAGCAAAAGGACAGCAATTCAAGGGAATTTATGTTTTCATTTATTATCATAGTACCTTTTGCTACTCGGAGATTGAAAATAAATGACATGCTCAAGTGAAATACTGAATGGCTCAGGCTTTTGTATTGTGAATATAAAATCACATCTGCTTTAAAGTACTCTGGGAGAACTAAAGCTTCAGATGAAATTCTGTTTTCGTTTTCACATGAAGATCCTGCTGCAATAGCAACAGGATATACGCTTTAGAGATCAGAGAAGACAGTTCTAGGATGATTTACTTTAAATCACTTGACTCACCCCTCACCAATAAGCCTACAGCCAATCTACTGGCTGAGAATTTCGACCCATTAGAGAGTTCTGTACTGTTAGGTTTAAGCTTCAAAGCACCAAGCTGTACAATCCATTTCTTAATTCACAAATGGATTAAAAAAATGGTTAAAAGTATGGAAGGAACTATGTAGATTTAGACCAAGCATTCTAACCGAGGATACCATCTCTGACAACAGACAGTACTGATGATTAGGAATGTAAATGGGGATACTGATCATGTTTAGGAGAGATTTCTCTTAATAATGGCCATGCACAGTTTAAAAAATCTCCTCAGCCAGAGGTTATATGGAGACTGCACTGTTTGCTGGTCACATCATGACAACAAATTTCTCTAATGACAATTCCATAGCATCCTGAAGCAACAAGCTGCATGCTGCTTAATTATACCTGGTGTAGAGAAAGCCTTCCTTTTACTTGTCATTTCTCTCCCCAGCTAGAGAGTGAAGCGAATTAGTCTCTTCTCAGGCTATTCACTGTAATATGGAGCCTTTTACCACCTGGTCAGTTGGGTTAATACCCTAATAGAGGTTACTTGTGCATATTTCACAGGTTAGAGCCAATATCACCTAAATACCAGTCTCACTGTCACTGAGTGAAAGGGCTGAGTGATGTGGAGGGGTGACCTTGAGCTGTGGGCCAGCTCCTTCATGGCTGAGGAAGAAGTTTGAGGCAGCAGGGCATGGTGTGAAGGGGAAAAAGGTCTCACACTGATTTGCCGTGGTATAGCTTCTCTATATTGTAGCCACACTATCGCAAATGTGGTCTTCCTCCTCCACTGGTTGACTGACTCACTTATTACCCTGTTTATCCTTCAGAATAACCTTTGCCCTTTCACAGCTCACAAATGCCCTGAAAGCCCTCCTGCTGTTGATCCAAGAGAGGTGAGTCAAAAAAGCTGTCTAAGACAGGCTGAATTTGATGACCCTCCAAGCCCTCTGCAAGAGCCATTTGCTGGGCAAGTTGACAAGTTTTCAGAGATAATGCCAATTTATGCAATGACAATTCGTGTGTGTGTAAATCAGCCACCAGCTAACCAGTTTCATTTGCTGCTGCTGAACAACCACTTTCTAGAGTTGCTGAGTGTATTATGTTGTTTGAAGGTTTAGCACATGTCATCATGCCACGAACTCCTGGGTCAGCGTTGTACTGTGATACAAAAAGCAGAAGCACAGAAACAACAGTGAACACAGGCTTACAAATTCAGTCTGTAAATGCTCCCAGGAGAAATTAGCCCATACTGAGCTCTGGACTACTGTGACATGACAGCTACTGAGATCCCAAAAGACACCATTTGGGGAATCTGTGCCCTTCTGTCACAAACTGCTATGTGTGAAAACCACAGGAAGGATTAACAATCGCTGAAGCACCAACTATTAGCAAACGAGGACTACAGACTGCTTGGCTTGTGTCCAATAACCTTTGAAACCATGTTTAAAGGGATGGACATCCAAGAGACACTGTGCTCCTTAAGTCCCTGCTATTTTCAGGGGAAGTCTTGTCCCAGTACATACGAAGTCCCACAAAGCTTTTAACTTAAACTTTGCGGGTACCTTCAAACACTTCCTCTCTGTGACCCTCCTCCACCCTCCCCTTTCCCTCTGTCCTCCTCATCCCTCAAAAAAAAAACCTCGTTAAAAGTTTATTTTCTTAACACATATGACTATTTTTTTAAACACATCATAGTTTAAAACACCCAGCACACCAGGAGGTCTAAATAGATGCAGACAGAGCTAGGCAGGGCAGCCAGATGGGGTGGTGGGCTTGCAGTAGGCTGGCAACATTCATGCACCACCCCAGAGGTACACAGATTTTACTGACTTAGGAGTAAAGGTCTGGTTACTCTACTATGATGGATAGCCAGCTGTAACCATTGCCAGGACATAAGAATACAGGCTGTGGGCAAAAAAAAATGAATAAAACTTACCTACCCTCAGGGTTGAAAACTGTTGTTCAGAACCACTTTATTAATGAAGCTGAACACCCATGAAGAATCAATGGTGTTTCTATTCCTACTATTCACAGGAGGATGAAGCAGAAAACAGAGGGTGCCAGCATAAATTAACTTTCACGTACCCCACACTGCAGCGGAAGGTGGCTTTCCTCAATTTCTATTCAGGAAGGCACCCACATGAGACCAGCTGAGCTTACAGCCTCATAGTGACCCTCAGGTGCTGTGGCTGAGTTAACAAAATGAAAGAGAAAATGATGTGTCTAATTGTGTGCAGCAGATCAGTAGCAGAACTGAGAGCCCAGACCACTGCCTCCCAGTCTTCTCCTAGCAGCAAACCCGGTACTCTCACTGGTTTTTCCTCCTTCTTCATGTTCTTGCAGAGAATGAGTTATAAAGTCCTTGTATGGATTCACATCCATCTGTATTTAGCTATTCTTTGCCAATGACACCAATTGTGTACCTAACCACAATGCTTTGCACTGAAGAACATACGTCTTCAGTGCAAAGTACCTTGTACTCCTACCAGGTACCATTGACTGGAAAGTAAACCTAGTATTTTGATATACTTAATGTGTTTGTGCTTATAAAGTCCACACAGACATACCTGGTAAATGACAAAGAGAAACTCTTTTCCCCTTGCTTTCTGCCATGTAAGCAAGACTTCCTCTTCCTTGGTAAACAAGTTGTGTTACAATCAGCATGGGACATGCATATATGAGTTTTATAGCTTTGGTGATTTATTTCCAAATCTCTTGTTATTACATTAAAATATCACTGAAAGATATAATGGTTAATATTTGTGTTTGATATGCTTGCTTCATCTAAATTAAGAACAGTTTGTTGATTACAAGTTCAAGAGAAACCTCAAACTACTGCAACTATGTCTCCTGCTATTATGAAAATATGTATCTTTCACACACTATACACATAATAACCAGACATTCCGTAGCAAAAAATTAGCTGTCAGGTGATAACTCTGAACACAGTTCAAAATAAAACTAGATTTACTAATAGTTAAATACATGATATCAATTATATTAACGTTCACTGAAACAATGTGTGCATGTGCAATCCTTGAAATTAGAGCAATTTTAGAAATATTCTAAATGAAGTTGCTTTATAGGAGTGAAGTAAGTCACTGTCACGTTCAGTTGGAGATGGTAGCTTGAACTGTCAATCCACTGGCTAGAAATCTAAAAGCAGCAGATCCTACCCTCTGCTGTCCAATCAAGAAGGTCTACCACATGCCCTTGTCTTTTGACAACACCCTACACAGAAGATCTATCCCCCCGGCAGATGTCAGAAGAAATTTCATCCCCATCCTCTAGCTCTGACCCTACAATGAACTTTCTATACCTGTACCAAGTCCTCCATCACCACATGCTGGCTGGGAATGAGATTTTAATGAGGTCTGAGCCCCTCTGTATGACAAACTGTCTTTCAAGGTTACATGATAAATGTCATTGTCAGAGCTGTGGATTACATTCCTTAAATTACATGACAAAACCAGGCAGCATGGAAGGAAGATGGTCATATCTGTCAATATGTGTGTGTATAATTGCTTTTTAAATCCTATTGCTTTTTAAAATTTCTTGTTATGATGGGAAGGAGAAAAACCTGAAAGTATAAACATCTACTTGTCTTGTATGACTATAAATACGGGAGAAAAAACCAAAGAGTTATCAAATGCTGTCCATATTTGAGTAGCTAGATAATGTACATAAAAAGGCCTAAAGGCCTTTATTTTAAATCCTGTAGTTTCATGGATTACATACATTGTTTAGACTGTAACTAGAACTGGAATTGCACCTTCTACTACCCTGACTATTCACTCAAATAAAACCAGCATTTGCTATGGTTGCATTCACATTCATTTTCTGCTCCCTCTCTATGGATACTTTTGGCAAGTGAGTTTCCTGGTAAGGGTGTTATGGAAGCAGCAAGTTTTAATTTAACATCGAAGAACATAGACAGAAGGTGTATGGTAAACTCATAAACACAACTAGCAGAAATTTGCTTTAAAGAACTACTCTCATTATACTCTGGACTCAGTAAAGTGCTGAGGAACATACTTACCTTCAAGCATTTTATGAAGTCCCTTTGAAATCTCTGTTTTAATATTTTCCTGAACTGGAACCTCCATCTGGGGAGACAAACAATACCTTGCTATAAGTGATGTGTCTAATAAAAATGAATCAGCACAGCTTGCATTTTGATTGCCAGATACTTACAATCAACTGCTTAGAAAAACTCTATGATCAAGAAAATGCTTAGAAATATTCATTAAAAATATTTGTGAACAACTTCAAGTGTATACAGGAAAGAATATGTATAAACAAGTTCAATTGCATATAGGAAAGAAAACAAAGTTGTTGCTAAAGAAGGCATGAGGTGATACTTCAGGTAATTTATTAATTTCTTTCCTATCAGTGATTTACTTAGGTCTTATTGTAACGCTATACAAACTAAAAATTCAGTTTGCTGTTTGAATCGCTAACAGCGCAATTAATACCACTGGTTAGTTTGGGAATATGTTACAATAAAAGGTTTTATTTGAATGCATCTATATTCACCATCAAAAAACTTCATTAAGTCTCAGTTACAACTGCTACTCAGAATTGAAGTTAGACAGAATGTATCATAAATACTGAAGAAAAATTAAGCCTATAAAAAGCATGGCAAGTAATAGAAAGGGAAGTAAGATAAATATTCAAAGACATTTCCATTTCATGCACACTTCTGAATAACTGTGAGAGTGGAAAGTACCAAAAATACTAAAACAGGCATTAAAAAATAACTCTGACCCTAAAATCTGGCCCTCAATCAATCTGAAAGAACATGCTTACTCAGCACCATTGTTATGAGAGGATATTTAAAAGGTTCAAAGACAGAAACATTCAAGTTCTAGTGAAAGCTGAGAGCCTTTGCAAACCTAATTCTCATTTGGGTCCTAAAAATCTTCCCCTGCTTCTTGAGAAGCTGGATAAAAGAGTAAAGACAGCTTAAAAGTTATATTGCCTTGTTGCTCCAGACACCTCTTTTTCAAAAAGAATTTTTTAAATAATGAAAGTTTAAGAGAAAATTCCTATTTTAATAGAATTGTTTCAGTCTTTTGATGAAGGCTAAGAGGAAATGGAACATTTTGATGGGCCTTCTAAAGTCTGAAAAATAGGGGCTTTTTTCATGGAAAATAAGTACCACTGTGCTCAGGGATCATCTATTAAAAGCACAGCCTAAGCAAACAGCTGCTAGAAGTACGCCACTGTTTAGTTCAGAGGCATATCCACCCAAAAGTCACCCCATCACCTAGACTGCTGCCTGGGTTTTCCATCTGCTGTTGCTAATCGAGCAAAATTTATGAAATCACTTCACTTGCATCCAACTGCAAAAATTTTAGTTGACCTTAAGGGCATATCCCCTTTCTCTCAAAAGTTACTAACAGAGATCAACCCACCATGTATACACCATTGACAGACAGAGAGGAATACTTTAGTAAATGTAGTGTTATGGGAGCTGTGTCACTGCTTCAGAAAGTATTTATCCAATGGACGCATATAAGAGGTATGTTCAGAAGTATCTTGTTCAATCACAAAGTAGATGCAAGCATGGACAGAAAGATCAACAAAAAGGTTTTATTGCTGACTCCAAATTTTGTTATTGTCTGCTAAATGTAGCAGGTCATAGTACATTACAGTTCCTTGTCATGCTGAAACCACAGTCAAATTCAAGGCATATTTTACCACAAAAGACAAAAAACCTTTCACTGCTGTTCCTAGTGACTTTCCTGTTGTCTTATAGTTTGGCGCCATTTATTCTTCTATTATTTCTTTCCTAAGAGAAAAACATAATTTGTATTAAGTAGGTGACAAAAACTTTAACTTCTTTTAAGGAGGAGAATGAAATTAGGAAGAAGGGGAATTGGATAATGGCTGTATTATTCATAGGAATGCATATCTAATTTATATAGTGCTGCTAGTATGCCTTCTAAATTTGCTGTAACTCCAATTAAGCCCATTTAAGTAATGAAAAGAACTACTCTACTGTGTCTGAATATTAATTTCATGGTCTGTTTTACATATCAGAGAGTAAAAACATATTCCAAACTCTTAGAGTCATTTTAAACAATTACTGGCAAAACTTTCCAAGGTACAAAGGTCCATCCAAACTATATTATTCCTAGATCCTATGATCAGATTTCTAAGTACTGGACAGGACTTTGGGACAAAAATATCACAGAGAGATGAAATCTGCATTAAAGTATTTAGTTGTCTGTCTGAAGGATTTGGAATTTTAGCCACGTTAACTAGCCCTCAAGACCCAGATTTTCTGCAAAAATCAAGCCCTGTAAGTGTCCCTAAATTGGAAATCCATAAAATCAGGTAACAGCTTTGAAACTCTTTAGAAAATACAGAACAATTAATAAATAAAAGTTTACATCAAGTTTTTCGAAAAGGATATTAAATGAGGCTAGACAATCTCAGTTCAAGACAACAAATAGCATTCATATTGGGAACCAATTTTGAACAGAGGGTAATGTGTATATTTTTGAAAGACAGTATAAGGAGAATGAAAAATTATTGAATGGCATACTAATCAACGTTTATTTCTGCACTTTTACCAACTCTAGAATGCACAGTACGTGTATATCCCACTACTCTTGATGCTCTGCAGATTAGTGTGCATGCTCAGGTGAAAGCAAGCAACTCCCACACTTATTACCACAATGAAGTGGGTACATAAGCCTTTACAGGATGGAGTCTAAACTCATCAAGGACATAGAAGGACTGAAAAAAGAACTGCAGAAGGAGTGATAAGTAACTGTGCAAGTAACTCTCCATGTAGTTAATGACTTCAACCCTGTAGGAACTCAAGCATCTCTTATTTGTTAGTAGTATTCACACACACAAGCATTTGCACCTCTTTTCCCAATGCATTAGTTCTTTGCTAAGTTATATGCAATTAATTCTCTTTTACTTTCTCAGTTTTTTATCCCTAAAGCTACCTTTAGCAGGCTATTTCTCCTCTTTCTATCTAGCAATAGATAAAATAAATCTATTGAGCACAGTTATGACAACATTTTGGAAAGCTTGAAACTTACTCTACCAAATATATCACAACAGTAAATGTGACATCCAGCAAGCAAGGGAAGAAAGAAGCTAAAGGTAAGATCAATGTGGTGGGAGTTAGATATGAAAAGAGTTGGATTAGAAAGTCCAGGTCCTATCAGGAGTTTCACAGGAAAGTGAGGTGATTTGAGGGTCAATGCTGATACACTGCTTGCCCTTAGTTCCTCAGGGAAATGAAGTCACCAAGACTGCAGAGACACAGGCATATATGTTCCTCATTTCTTAAGACTTGATATTCCTGGATTGGTACTTTTCCTTGGTGGTAGAATAATTTCCAGACAAAGAAAATATTAAGTAGCAAGTAAGAGCAATATTCTTTGAATTTTGGTGCCTCAGAAGATGTCTTTTGTGCTTCACACTGTTATCAAAAGAATTAAAACAGACAAAGGAAGGGAAAATTTCCCCAGCATAACAGACCATATAATGAATGGTCTGTTGAAGAAATCGGGGAGTAAAGAAAGCAAAAATGGATATATCCCATTTTTTTTCTAGATCTTCTAGTGCATACAAATGCTAAAGTTGTCAGATCAGCTTTCAGTCTTATCCACTGACCTCAGAAATGTGTGCCCCTACACAGATATGTTTTTGGCTTTCTGATTAAAATCCATTTCCTGTACCTCAAACCTTCCCTGTCATAAATCGTTTAGTTTCATTTTTCTCTTGTCCCTTCAATTACTGCTTGTGTATGGATGCGATTCTCTTCCTACTTAGGTGGGCAGTTATGAAAATGGAGCTTTTAAAAAGAGCTCCTTTTAAAAAGAGCTAGTGTTCTCAGACATGCTCTCCCACTGGACAGGTCCTACAGCCTTCAGCTTGTTTTTGTTGGAGCAAGGGCAATGTCCAAAATCCTGCAGTTTAGCCATGCCTGGAGAGGGATTGCTCTAGCCCTCCTTTCGGACACCCAGGCTTGGAGGCTGGGCTTCTGATATAGGCAGCCCTTCCAAAGGAGGAATTACAGAAAAAAAATAGATCTCCTGATCCAGCATGTTTCTCACAGTGCCCACACAGAGCTGCACAGTAGCTCAGGAAATATGGTACCCTGTAACAGACCATGGGCTTGTACCAGGGTTGCCAGGCCTCAGGACAGGGACGTCTCTGGCTTGGTTTTTTTGGAATGTATCTTGACTGTTTTTCCTAGAGGGGTTTGACAGAACACCAATTTTTATGAAAATCTGAGGACAGTAGGGCCAGCATGGAAGAGTATGGGGTGAAAAATGCAGGTACAGCCCATCAAGAATTTGATCATCTTAGTACAGCAAGGTCACATGGCCAAATTTCCCAATTTCTGATGGTGAAGCTGGGACAGGGGAGCCAGGAAGGGCAATCATAGCCAATACATGAACACTAGACATAAAATACCTGAAAGTTTAATGCCCAGTGCCCCAACCACATGTCAAGATCTAAAGCTTCCTCCTCATCCATCTAAGACATTTAAGCCTCTGCTGCTCCTTTGATTAGGCTCTGGGCTTGCCAGCAGCACGGCAAAGACTGTGGGACTGTTTCCATCACCAGCTCTGGTCTAATTCAAGCACTGTTAATAACAGTGCTGCAGCAGGACAGATCAGAATACAAGCTGACAAATGTAGTGTTGCTGAAGTCAAGTGGTCACTACCACGGCAGCTGCAAGAGTGAGCAAGTTTAAAGCAACAGTATCTTGACCATACGGCCATCTGATGCCTTACTTTACACACATAGGCATCAAAAACTGCAGTAGGGGCCTTAGAGAATGAATTTGCAAGATTCTGCCTGTATTGCAAAGCCTTCAAGCATTCCCAGTCATTACCTAGATACTGCTACCAAAGAGAAGTGAAAGGTAGCGATGACTAAAATATAGAGGAAAAAAATCCTAATAACAATTAAATACTCATTGAAACTCATAATTTAGAAGTACAGGAGTAAACAGATAAGGTCACTCAAGCTGATAAAAAATGTGATGGTCTCACATTTGTGCCAAGAAAACTTGAAACTAAGCAAGACTGCTTTGTACAGTATTAAATAGAGGTCAAGAATCAGATACACACGTTTATCACAAGATGAATGGATTATAAATAGACTTTTAAGATGGCAATAAAATCATTCATTACACCTTTTAAATGAAAAGATGGAGTGAAAATATTGGCCAGTGTAATAATTGCTATGAATAGCCACAGCTGGCAAGCAGCTGGATTTTAAATAGGTTTTCTTTCCCAAATGCCAAAAGCATTAATTCATTGCTGTAACTACCTATGTGAATTATAACTTTTGCAAACACTGTCTATTAGCATGATATACACAGTCCCTGCATGTTCTGTGCAGAGTACACTGTATTAATCTGGGGAATGGCAAAACAGAGGGAACTGGTATGACCTCCATCATCAGAGCCCTCTCTACAAGCACAACATTGACAAAACATTGCATTCAAGATAAGCCCATTTCTGAAGTAGTTCTGCTGGAAACAGAAGGTTTTGAAACAAAAGGTGACCTCTAATAAAATTAAAACCCTGCATCCGCACTTTGGGAAAAAAAACACCTTATTTGTGAGGACTGTGATTCTCATGCATCTGACAGTCATGCACACAAGACCAGATTCCTAGTCAACCTAAGAGAATAGGATTAATTCAAACCAGCAAAGCCACAATGATTTATAGTGATGTTTTCTCTCCTTGCATTAAATATCTTTCTACAGTTACCACTGTAAGTATTTATCACTATCTCTAAAAGTGAGCGGTACCCAAAATGTATCATCTTCCCACCTTAATTGCACAAAATAAGCTTCGTGTATCTGCTGGCAAAGGTCAATGTTGCAGCAGCAGTTATGATAGCCCCAGGAGCTAAGTTTCACTGAGTGTTCTGAATAAGCAGCCGAACAGATTGCTTTGGGC
Organism: Lepidothrix coronata; assembly: GCF_001604755.1. Lineage (NCBI taxonomy): Eukaryota > Metazoa > Chordata > Aves > Passeriformes > Pipridae > Lepidothrix > Lepidothrix coronata. The sequence goes on along the minus strand of NW_016690342.1, from coordinate 1,648,540 downwards.
ATCTCCAGACCTAAGGGGTCTTCAGGATCATCTGCCACAAATAACATCACAATACTGTAGCTGTAGCTGCAGTGGTCTAAGAATACAGGAGCATGACAAAGTTTGCAATTACAGATCTCAAAATCTATGTCTACACTTTCCAATAAAGCTCCCCTATACTTTTTAGCTGTGAAGGATAATAGATTTAGCTGGCCCTGCACTGCATTAGTGCAAAGATTAGAGGAATTCCTGCAGTTCCTTCCAATCCTAATTTCTGTGAATCTCTGGCTTTGAAATCACAACACAGAATACAGCCTTAACATTCGAGGTGAGGAGGTTTTAATAGAGCGTAGGATTCAGAGGTTCTGAGGAAAAAGCAGCACAGATCAAAGAATTACACCCTCCTACCACACAAAGTCCCTGTAGGCTGATGGAGGAAAGTTACTGTGGCTGTTGAGATGATAACTGAAAGGCAGGGCAGTCACAGGATGTGCCCACATTATTACATCAACCACAGCCGGGCCTGGGCATCTATGTTCCACTGCAACACCAGTGAGAGCAGCAGCTGTCTTAAAAGCTCTATGTAAAAATAGAGCCCGCGGACACATTTGTGGTGTGGCAGCGTAGCATGTTCAGGAAGAATGCCAAATATAAAGCTATCTTTGAGGAATAAAAAGTTCCCAAAATAAAAAGAAGAGAACAGCTGAGTGAAAAACTTAGGTATCTTCTGAAATTAGAGTCTGAGTTCACATTTGGTCAAGACACTGAAAAAATCCTTTATTTGATTGTTACAAACTGCCCTAAAAACATTAATTTTTGGTTTGTCAGGGAAATCTGCTAACTAGTGTAACAGTCCACCATAACAAAACAATATTAATTTATCATAATTATACGCAACTGGTAACCTTTGCTCCAACCTACCAAGTGAAATTACTGTCAATTCAATAAAGAATACTATCCTCACATGTATTGAACACACAGAGACACACACAGAGAGAAGCAGACTGTACTCTTCATTCTAGAAACAGAAGAGCCTTGTACCATTGCTAATTACTGCCTGTGGTACTTACACATTCATTGCACAGTATTAGGGCACCCTAATACTTAGCCTTTAGCCTTTTTCTTGCAGGATTGATGCTCATATTCCCACACTACCACCAAAAGAATTAAAACACAGGTGGGTTGACTTGCTTACATTCATATGAGAACACTGCGTGAGTGTGAAGTTAAACCTGCATTTCCAAACTGCAGACAAGCCTGCTAGTGCTGTCTAGCTTCCTTCCTTGGTAGCACAAATGTTTGTGTAAAACTTTGTCACTAGGCTGCTGTGGTAATGGGAATTGCTGCTGTGTTTACACAAACCTTAGGCTATCACAGTTTCCTTGTCTGGCCATCAATCCATTCTTCTGGGTAAGAAATGGTTTAATATCTGTTCTGCAGCAGAGATAAAAGCTCCCAAGTAATCAGAAGGTAGATTCTTCAGTGAGCACTAGTACTACTCTGGGCTACCCAGAGAAGCAGGAAACACTTTCCACAGAATGCAAGACCCAAAGACTGAGAATTGAAAGTAAAACAGAAAACACAGATGCATTTTAAATTTGTTCAGCACCTTGGAAATAAGGGAGAGAGGAAACAGCTTCCCAGACAGCATTACCCATTGGAGGCCAGCTGGTCCTGCTCAGAAAGACACTGCACTAACACCACATTGATATAGTCATTTCTGGATGCATTGCTTCCCCTCAAGGTTAACTTGGACATTCTTCCCAAGCCACATTCCCCAGAATGCACTCTCAGTCTCACTGCTCTCAGGTCTCACAGGTGACTCAGACTTCCTATGTCAGAGGTGCATGTATCAGCCTTGTAAATTTCTCCAGTTATTTCTTTTTAAATCATATAAACTTTCAGCATTTATGTTGACACAAGAGTTCTGTGGGAACCCACATAAGAAAATCTGTATGATATATGAGAACCATGGCAGGAGAAGGGAGTTTTACTTTTATGCAACTTTATTTGTAGCCTTCCACTCGTAAATAAATCTTTGAAGATGTTACCACAAAGGCTATTTCACTAGCTTTAAAAGAACTCATATATCCTCTACAGTAAAATATTATGCTTAGTTGATTTTTTAATTTATTTTTTTTTTTTTTAGTTTTACACCTAACTCCAATTTTCCAGCTTCTAGCATGACCCAACACGTATATAGCAAACAGAGAGCCTTTATTCCTAATACTACTTCTTAACTCTGCTCATCCAGGTTTATATCCTGTGATATGTGGTAGTAAGAATGGAGAAACCAATCCAAAGCTGAAAGTACATCAAAAGCCATATACAGCCACAGGATACACAGAAATCAGAGTCCAATGAATCATATTTCTGCTGTCAGAATTTTCTTCAACCTTAGCTTATTTTGGAGATCTCACTGAGGCTCGAACATGAAGCACAGTCCATAATTCTGTAAGAAAGAGCTGGGGAAAAGGATCTAATCCATGTTTCACAGTAATGTTTTTTCCTATGAATCATCTACATATTTTTTTACAACATTTTTTGTTTTAGCCTAGAAAGCTGACCTTACAAGTGAAAAAAAACCTGCTCGGCACTTCAGTGACACAAATTTAGGTATTTTCATGCATTTGGCATCAAAACGGTTCCTCCTCATTACATATTGAATGTAAGCAAACAGAAAACCAGAAGAAAAACACACAGCACTTTTATGCTTCTTTGATATCATTTTTACAACTGAATTTCCTAGGGGCCAGAAAATCTAGGAGCCAAGCAAATCGATGTTATGACACAGACCTTTCAACAACAGACAGTTTGAACGCATTCTTCACGCTCAGATATCTTTTTTAATTCTCCCACTGAAGAAAACTCAAGACTGACCATTAGAAAAGACAGACTGTGACCTTCGGATGTACCTTAAGCTGACAGCACACATGCACGTGGCAAGGTATGAGGTACAGCTGAGACAGCTGTATGATTGCTTGGTTAGGTTTGGGGTTTACTTTGAAGAGAACAAAAGCACTCTGTCAGGACAATTTTAGTCTCGGGGCCTTGTCATAGCAGCTGGTCAAGTTTGGGGCATGTGAGCTTTTCTCTGGTTGTTTTTTGCTTGGTTGGTTGGGTTTTTCTATAATTTTTCAGGCTCATCAGAACAGCTAATGGAAATTAGCACCATGGCAAGTTCACAGCGAAAAGTGTAAGTCAGTAAAGCAAACTCAGCCCAAGAGGGGGATCAACAAGAGATACAGGGAAAGGTATTTCCTCAGTTAAGAGAAGAAATGCAATGCTACATTTGGAGTATTGGTAGCACAGGTATTGTGCTGGTTAATGAGACAGAGGAAGCGTAGCAAAGCTTTCACTAGGCTGGAAGTTTTAATTCCTTGCTTTCCTGCAGATTCACTACCCATAAATACCACCCTCAGCACAGAACCTCAAAATGGAGTTGAGACTGCTGGTTTATTTGGAAAAGCCACACACAAAGGGAATCCAGCTGTCTGGAGACTGTGTGATCCTTCTATAAACCCTCATCCATTCTGTTCTTTTAAAAAGAACAAAAGTATCCTAAATAAACACCCTGTACATGAAATTCCTTTCAAGGAAAGGATGAGCTGTAAGTGAGAGGTATTAGATACATTACTTAATACTGTACTGGAGGGTGTTAATGTATAAGACTTGGAAAGGAACATGTACAGAATAGAAGGAGAAGCACAGGACTGTTCAGGACAACACTTGAGCAAAAATTTAAGGGCACTTCAGCACTGCATGTGTTATAGTGGCTTTCTTCACCTGGAGCCCCCAATAACAGATTATTCTTTGCCAAGAGGAAGAGGGAAACACTATGAGCAATGCCAAGCAATTCACACTTAAAAGAGCATATTTAGAAATTCAGACCCTCTGAGCTTCCTACACAATCAATGAAGAAAGATTTCTGCAAAAAAACAATAGAGAGAGTGTTTCCCAAAGTTTTCTTCACAGTCAACGGAGAAAAATTTACCTAATTTGCTAACAAGAAAACAAACTAGTTGCATTAAACTGCAGGTATGAACATTCTTCTGCAGCACAACACCAGAGCAAGTGTTTGAGCACATACATCTGGGAAGACAAGAAATTAACTCAAATATTTCCAAGAAGTAATATGGAACACGGTCCAAAGTAGACATATCAAAATAAAGCAATACCAGGACTTCCAACATTGGTCTGACTTTTCACTGGGTAGTGTCCTCTCTCTACCTTTTTAGATGGGATAGAGAAGGCAGAAGTGTACAGTTTTGCTCTTCTCCGCCTGAAGCACCTAATTCTCTTCTATTCTAACTCTAATGCTCTGTATCAGCATCCAGCTCTAATGACTAGAGTACAATAAGTAATTGCTACTTCACAATCATAGAAACCATTCAGGCAAAGAGACACTACCTGTGCTTAGAGGCTGGAGTTAAATAACCAGGAAAGCAACTGTACTTCCTAAACATGCATGGTTTATTTGCCCTTATTTTCTGTCCTCTCTTTATTCAAATTTCCCTACTTGCATCTGCCACAGATGACCAGATTTCTTTGTCTTAAGCACAGCCCTGCAGGCTTCCTTGTGCCAGCCTTCCTCCCTTGGGTAGGAACAAAACATATATCTCAAACGTTTTTTTGCAGCTGTACTTTTCTACCCACAGAGGTGTTTCTCAAGGATCAAATCCAACCAGGTTTGAGAAGTTCCACAATAAAAGCATAATCAGCAACTGTACAGTATTTAACATTGCAAAATGCAAACCAACCTAGGTCCTATTGAATAAAGTGTGTGCTTAACTCAAAGCAACCAACCACCTCATCGGGGACCACTGGGACCATACATGCCCAAAAGACTTTCTTTAGTCCTATCCAGAGCTGTTTTTCCAGGAGTAAGTCCATAGTAACTCCAAGAAAGCTAAACAGGGTGCAAATACCTTCACATCCTTTAAGATTTATGAGGATTGCCTCTAACGCATGGCAATGAAGATAGAGATGACTGCAGAGAAAATGTTTGCCTTCTCTGTTGCAAGCTTGCCCATTCTGAATACAGAATAATTCAAATATGGATAGTTGAGTCCAACTTTTAATAAGCAACCTGTAAGACAACTGCCCAGTGCTTTCAGCATATTTAGCTTTCCTTAATACTGCAGATTTGGAAAGGCAAACCACGTCATCACTATGTTCAACTCCATTCGTGTCCTGTCAGAATCAAGATTCAACCATCTTCAACACATACTCATTAACTCCACTTGGTTGTATCAGTTACATTTTGTCAACTCACACTTTCAACTGTCTCTCGGTGGAGACTTTAATTCCCAAACATGGACACAGCGGTACCCAAGTGGGACAGTCAGCTGCTCATTATAAGGAGAATTAATAGACCAAATGAAAACATAAATGGTTTCCAAGTTCAAAAAGCAGGTCATAATTTGTTGGGACTTTGTTCATTCAGGCATATAAATAAATTAAAAATACATTGTTTTTGAAACAGAAAGGTTAAATTTGAACCTATATTTCCCATAAGACTCCCGGAAAGAGACAGGCAATAACATTTAGCAAGTCACACCAGAGTGCAGTCACTCTGAGGAGCACTGTGTAAGATGCAGAGCAAATCAGAAGATCAAGTTCCTGACCACATCAATCAGCTGTTTTATAGGATCCAAACAGAGCATATAAAGTCCCCAAGTCAGCAAGCCAAATGAAGGGAAATAAAACTTAAGAGGCAAAAATTCAAAATGTTACTCTAAACCTCTACTCAGTTACAATTTAAAGCCAGTTTCACGATACAGGGATCAGAATTACACAGAAACATTAGGTAGGCCTTTGATTTAACAAACAAAAAAAATGACAGGAAAGATTGGCCTGGAAAAGGTGCATTGCACTGAGGAGAGCTCAACTATTATCAGAACCTCACTAATGCCTGATGTGTAATCTCTCCCCCATCCATTTCCCTTTCTGTTTTTTGTCTTCTTCAGTTGATTAGTTGATTTCCTCTCCAAGAGTGCCTTCTTTTTTTTTCTCTAAATAAACAGAGCAATTTGCACTAGGTTGCCCTGTTTCCTTGCAGACAACAGACATTATTCTTAAGAAACTGATTACATATTCATATTAATGAGAAACTCTTTTATCCGCCTGTAATTAGTGCACTATGGACCATGGGCCATTCCTAAGGTCACCTACGCTGAATTAATAAAGCAGATATACTCAGCTTCCAAGGTAAGAACTTCAAAGGTGAGAAAGTAAAAGCATGATTTTGTTAACATAATCAGGAAACTGCACTGGAAACAAGGGAAACATAAATTATGTAAATCAGTAACTGTTTATTCTGCACTATTAAATGAGACACTGCAGATTGTGGAGATTTCTGGAATCAGCTGGACTGTTACTCAACTGAATATAAGCAGAACAAACTCCCAGCAGCTTAAGCAGCAGTGTTTTTAAGAATCAAAAGAAAATTTCAGAATCAAAGGAGAGAAAAATACTTCCTGCTGTTGGTTCATCTTTTTTTCTGCTTAAAAAAAGTAACATAAACAAATAGCACAAATTGATGAAGACTGACACAAGAAATTTAGAAAAAAATCAGGAACACTCTGAACTGCCTGTGTGTTGTTGATGAGTTGAAGAGGGGCATTACAACAGATGAGATCCCTGACCACAGTATAGGATTGCTGACAATCAACATTATCTGAAAAACCCTGTTTCAAGTCTACATCATAAATAAAAATGAGACTATCTTCTGTAAAGAAGTTTACCATGAATAATTGTTGCTTTATATGAGAGAAAATCTTGCCTCTATATCAGGAGTTAAAAGGCTGTTCACAATATCAGGTACTAATTTCAGTTTGCCAGTTTAAGCAAGAAATCAACATTTACCTTATTTTTGGTAACCGCTTAAACTTCAAACATTGCACTTCTCCAGAGGTTAGTGTGGTGGCCCAACTACACCTCAATTTTTAAGGAAGCCAGGGGAAGTTCAGCAGTTTTACTCTGTGATTCAGTACTGTGGCTGCCAAGACTTTTTTCCCCAGATGAATCTTTGTTCACTGCTTTCTTGATGCCTGCAGGGTGCCTCTTCCAACAATCTTTTGACATTCATGACTGCTCCTCTCAAAAGATATTCATCCAAACCCAAAGCACTCAGATTTAAGCAATACCTATAAAGGGATCCACAAGATGCTCTGAGCATCATGGGGGTGACCAGCAGCCTGTGGCCTTTGATTCATGTGCCAGTATTTTAGGGTGTGGTCCTCTCTTTCCTTCATGATCACTTACTAGCCCTGCTTTGCCTAGAAGCCACTAAAGCCATTGCAATCTCCTAGGGAGATCTGGAATACCTATTACCAAGTCTCAAGCATTGGCTTTACTGCCAGACAGAAACATGTCTTTATGTTTTCATAGAAACCAGCTAGTTTTCCTTCACTGCACACCCTTGCTTGCACACTCAAGGTTAACCAGGTTGCAAATTTTGTGGTTGCTGTCTGTTCAGAACAACAAAGATTATTATTTGACTTGTCTTCTTTTGCACCTTGTGCCATTTTCCATTGTCTGGATCGTGTACGTGTTTTTTGAACCAGGAAAGATCCACATGGATACAGGCTTCTGGCAGCACTCACAGATTTTCTTATTGTTTTATAGTTGTATATGGGTTTTGGCATCGATAGAAGGTACATGAACTTTTTCAAATGTCATCTCTGAAGGTACCATATTTGAGGATACGATTCATATGCAAGTGTCCTAAGAGGAATCCACATGTGGGCAGGTCCTGTTACTCTGTCTTTTCTCTTAACATCTGCCAACTTTTCGAATGCAGTCAGAAAACAGAAGTAACTACATTGCATACAAAAAGCCATTACAGCCTTCTCCCACCTGTGAGAGTGTGCTAAACTGAACAGAATTCAATTAAAGTTTATAGTGCACTTTACCAGGAGGGGAATTTTTATGTAATCACAGAAAAAAATCAGATAGGAAGGTTGTCATAATGGCATCAAAGTATGCAGAGGCAACACAGACAAAGGGAGGTTCTTTGCTGTGCATGCCACATCTAAAATACATTTCAAGCTATCCCTGAAGACTCTGCTTTGACCTATTACCCAGATAAAGCCAATCTCGACAGCGGGAGGAAATATTCTACCTAGACTCTGGTGTTTTAGATGCTTTGTCATAAACAAAAAGAATTCAAAGACAGAATTTCATTCTAGTTTTTCCCATGAGATTCTCTGAATGAACATCAGGATTCTGAGGTTAAAGATTTTAATTAAAGGAATATAAATTAAAATCTAACAATTCACTACCACTTGTGTTAAATCTCATTAAAATATGAGGCTGCCCTTTGTCCTCCCCACTGCCAAATGGCTTCCTACAGAGTCACTACCAGAGGAGACAAGAAGTATCCCTGGGCATTTTTTCCTCTACATCAATGTGTAAAATATCTATTCAGTTCTTTCTAGGGACTTCTGCAGACTCAGGGACAACAAGATCGCAGCTACATACAAATGATATACACAATTAAACATGACCTTCCAGGAGAGACTAAAACACCACAGCGACTTACTGATTATTTTCAAAAGCAAAAGGTCAGAGGTGGATGGGATTATTGTCCCAAAAACACAGGGGCAAAACATAGATGGATTTTAAAGAATGACAGTTGCTAGTGGTGTTGCATCCCCTGATAATTTTGCTCCGCCACAGGAGGAATGTTTAGGACTGAAGGCCCATGGATAAAACACCTAAATGCATATAAAGATGTGTAAAAGATGTGCACCCACAAAACGACTTCACGCATGATTTTTACCCATGCTTTAACTTGATTTCAGCTTTCCAGTGCGACATAAGCTTTATCAAGCTCCCCTGCACAAAGAGATCATCAAACAATGCCCATTATGGCAGGCAGAAGATAGTCCTGGAGAAACACCTGAAGTACCCCAGGTAAGCAAGAAGAGCCCCACTGAGCTGTGCACCCTTGGCTTGCACTCCAGCCTGTGTGGTGCTGTCAATGAGAGTTCTTGGCCAGTTTATCTACAAGTTACATCAACATAGCAGAGTTCAAATTTTTCTAGAAGCCTCTAAACAATTCTATTATCCTTTAGGGAGGACAGGAGAGGGACCAAGAAGATGGAAACTTTATTTCATAGATTCATCAAATGGTTTGGGTTGAAAGGGACATTTAAAGGTCACCTAGTCCAACCCACCTGCAATAAGCAGGGACGTTCAACCAGATAAGTTTATTCAGAGACCTATCCAGCCTGACTTTCAATGTTTCCAGGGATGGGACATCTACAATTTCTTTTGGCAACCTATTCCAGTAATTCACCACACACAATACAAAATTTCTTCCTTATATCTAATCTAAATCTACCTTCTTTTAGGTTACAACTATTACCCCCTATCTTATTGCAACAGACCTACTAAAAAGTTTGTCCCCATCTTTCTTGCCCTTTTAAGGACTGGAAGGCTGCTGCAAGGTCTTCCTGGAGCCTTCTCTTCTCCAAGCTGAACACCTCAACTCTCAGCCTGTCTGCATAGGAGAGGTGCTCCATCCCTCTGATCATTTTGGTAATCCTCCTCTTGGATCTTCTCCATCAGGTCCATGTCTTTCTTTTACTGAGAACCCCAGTGCTGGATGCAGCAGTCCAGGTGGATCTCACAAGAATGAAGCAGAGGGATAGAATCATCTCCCTTGACTTCCCTCACCTGCACCTCCCTTGGCCACACTGCTTTTGATGCAGCCCAGGACACAGTTGGCTTTCTGTGCTGCAAGTGCACATTGCCAGGTCATGTTCAGCCTCTCATCCACCAGCACCCCCAAGTCCTTCTTGTCAGGGCTGCTCTCGACCTGTTCATCCCACAGCCTCTATTGATAACAGGGAATATCCTGGCACAGGTGCAAGACCTTGTACTTGACTTTGCTGAACCTCATGAGATTCTCACAGGTCCACTTCTTGAGCTTGTCAAGGTCCTTCTGGATGGTATCCCTTCTTTCAGGTGTGTCAACACACCACACAGATTGGTGTCATCTGCAAACTTGCTGAGGGCATGCTCAATCCAATTATCTATGTCATTGATGAAGACACTAAACAATACAGGCCCCAACATGGATCCCTGAGAGACAGCACTCGTCACTGAACTCTAGCTGGACATAGAGCACTACTCTCTGGGTGTAACCATTCTGACAATTCATTATCAACTGAATAGTCCATACATCAAATCAGTATCTCTCCAACTTAGAGAGAAAGTTGATAAAATTCTATTTATTGCCCTCAGTTTCTGGGTCTGTAAGAATTTATAAATATCAGACAGACCATGATGCAGTCCGTCTGTTCAGAACATAAAAGTAACACAGCGGGTCAGGCCAAAGGTCTATCTGAGCCAGTATCCCCTCACTGACAACTACCAAAAGCAGATGCCTAGGTAAAAAGGGTAAGAACAGATCACATATATTTAGTACTTCCCCCCGTCAAGAAACCTCCCGAGGACTCTGGGGAACCATTTGTCTCCTGCATGAATTCATCCAGTCACACAAACCATGACATTTTTAGTATTCATAACATCCTGTTACAAAGACTTCTGGAGTATAATTAAACCTTACATAAAAACTATATTTGTTTCTTTAGAACCTGGACCATAGGTTCTTGTAGTGAAACAGACTGTACTTAACTGAGCTCTGTCACCCTTTCCATACCACTCAGTGTTGTTACCCATCATATTCCCCCCAACACCTCTGTCAGGCCCTAACTATTCCCTGAAACTTTTTCAAGTTGTACTACATCCTTTTTGAGACGAAGGGAGCAGAACCACATAGAGTTTTCAATATGCAAACCACAGCTTCATGCAATACCATGATTTAATTTTCCTTTCTATTCTACTTTTAATATTGCCAGTGATGCTCTACTCTTTGACTTCTGAGCTGATGTGTTCGGGGAACTCTCTATCATAAGCCCAGATCTACCTCTCAGGGGTTTACTGGCCGGTCCAGAAGCCATCACATAACATGTGAAACTAAGATTTTTTCCCACCCATGCATCACTTAACATTTATCTATGTTTAATTTGATCTGCTCATCTATTGCCCAGCCACTGAGTCTCATAGGGTCCTTCCATAATTTTTCAGTAGGCCTTCTTTAGTGTTGTGAATAATGTTTATTGATAGCGCTAATTCACATCCTTAATAACAGTTTGCCCCTTTTCCATTTCTTTTGTGAATATATTGAGAATGAACAGATTAATATGAATGAGTATCAGCGCTGATGCCAGCACAAACCCTTTGGAACTTCACTGACAATTATTTTACTACTGTGAAAACAGATCACAGAGTCCTATTTCCTTTTTATACATTTTAAAAGTTGTCTTTGTGTTGCTAAATTAATGGTCAGGTACACAAGCCTCACATGACAACTGCTCTGTTTTCTTGAAAGCTTTCAAGTTTGAGATCTTTTTGAAAGGACTACAAACATCATTTCACTCCACCTTCAAGTGAGGGGAAATTCAACTATGAATTTTACTTTAGTTATGCTTCCAGTTTGGGGCTTTTTAGGTTGTTTTCTGAAACAAATCCATTAGAGCTAAGAAAAGATGTTCTAACTCAAATAGAAACTTTACTTAAACCTCTACAAGAAGTTTTATAAAAATAAATCAAATTCACAAAATCATGCACTGACATCACAGTACACGTGCAAAACTTTTGAAAATAAACCAAAAGAAGGCTGAGGCCATCTGCAACTTCAGCAAAGACTTGTATTTTGTCATATGTGCACAAAACTGTTCCTTGCTTACTGCATTGTTCTTCAAGATATTTCAAACTGCAGGATCGCATTGTATGTTGTGCAATAAAACAAAACCCAGGCTAAATAGAAGCATTTATCTCAAGGGGAGTTAAAAGATGATTCCCAGTTATCAAAATATTTCAGTGAAGCAGAAATATACATTGACCAAGACACAAAAGACCAGTAATCAGTATGATTCTCCTCCTACTCTCCTACATCAGGATCGATGCCAACAGAACTAGAGTGGTACAGAGCTCCAGCTGTGTTAAATATCTAGGGTTATGGAGATTTTTCTCACAATCCAGGATTTAGAGTCATGATGCTCAGCCTCCTCCTGCTGCCTAATTGTTGTGTTTAGTTCACATAGAAAACAGATAATCTTCTATGCTCACATGACAACATTCATCTCTACATGAAGCCAAACAGTTAAACAGAGTGAGAAGGCTGACATATCCCTCCTCTTCCGTGTGTCTGGAGTCAGCTCAAACTAAAGGGTCTCAGCTTCAGCAACAATAGCACTCAAACTGGTTGGGGTTGGATGGGGCTTTAAGCAGTTTGGTCTACTGGAAGGTGCAGGGATGTTGGAACTAGATGATCTTTAAGCTCCCTTCTATTCCTAACCACTTTGATTGTATGAGATAACAAGCAGCTCTTTAATATCAAACTTGAAGGAAGCCCTACTCCTGAAGAATCTCCCTGCTGTAAGCAACAGCAGCACCAGAAGGGTAGATGGCTGCAATTACAGCAGGATTTCTTGGGTGACAGCAGTTCTAGTCCAGTGCAGTTGCAGCCTACAGCAACACTGAGAGAAGTCAGAGAATAATTAGGGTGATTTTATGGAAGGTGGATGCCTGGAATCATCCTGCACTCACGAACAAGGTCACAAATTCCCCTGTAACTTCTGCCCTGAGGTGCATTCTAGCTACAGACACCAGATTATAATTTCAGGGTCTTCACTGCTGCACTGCGTTTCTGGTTGAGCCAACCACACCCCATCTTGAAGGATTCTGAATCATTTTGAGTTTCAGCCAGTTGGGAAGTACACAAACCTTGTATTATACCAATTTCAACACAAAACATTTTGCCTTTTTATTGCCTTTCATCACAAAATCAAAAAGAAATGGAGCTATACTTAAATATATCCTCTGGGAACAAATTAGATCTGCGATTTTCATGGCATGCAAATTTCCAATCTATTTCTACATGATTAATCATGTTTTTAACATCTGTAAATAATTTGTTTCTTCCAAAACTACTATCATTGCACGGGCTGTTACTATCCTTTTATAAGCACTTTTTAGACAGTTTTTGCACCTACACCTCATCAATGTGGGAGGTGAGATATCACAGGCTCCAAGGAATCTAAGTTCTTGAATCTTTAAACTCAGAAAATCTCCTACTGAAAAAATCATATATTAAATTAATAGAAAGTAGCAGTAGTTCTCTTACGGTTCTTTTCCATCCCATCACTGTCCGATTTTTAATATTTTAGAGGGAAAACCAGAAAATTTCAAGGCAGGCCTCAAAACTATAATTAACATGAAATGCTTTGGGTATTTATAGCTGACTATTTCCATTTAGCAGCCTCTATTAATTTGCTTTTTATTACATCAATCTCTTTTTTGTGAAGAAGGAAAAGAGAAAGTTAATCTTGGTATTAATGCTATCAGATACTGGGAAGGGGAACAGTCATAACTGCATCTCTGAAGATGGAAATAATACTCAACACAGTCATGCAAATCCATACAGCAAATTAAAGATTGCTGGCTACCTTCAGCACAGCAAATGCCTATATTTAGCTGTCATTACATGCTTATGTTGTGCAATCTTGGTAAAACACTGAAGAAAGCTTTGTTTTGATTAGAAAAATGCTCTTTAAAGAGTCCACATAGTCTGGCACTATAGATTGTACCACTCCCTTGAAAAACATCCAAGAGCAAACCACTAAGATCCATCTTTTTTTTTTTCTTTTTCCCCTAAAAGAAATAACTACACTGTAATTCTTCCTATCTGCATTTATATTCCTGCTCTCATCAGACAGCTAATAGCTACACTAGCCCTTTAGGGGAAAAAAAAGAGAAGAGTCTGTCACAGAGTATCTTCACACACCTTTCCCCTTATTTCCCCTCTCTCTCGAAAAACAGCAGAAGAAAAAGAAATATGCCTGAGATTAATTCTTATCACCAGACCCTGCAGGGTTGTCATGTTAAGAGTTCCTGAAGCTATTTCTTCTGGCTTTTCCACCTGCAGACTCTGGAGGTGGCAATAAGGAAAAAGAAAAAAACCAAAGGCTTATTCACCAAACAGCAATTAAATATGAAGTGGCAGTGCCTGCTTTTACTTGCAGCACCTGGCAGCAAAAGCTGAGACTACAGCAGGACAGAGGTTTCCTTTCCAGCTCCTAATTGCTTTCTACAAGCTTTTTAGAGAGTGACGGAAGACTGAACAGTAGCTGATACCTTAACCCCTTCTTTCTAGCTGTATTTGCCTCTTGGCTTTCTCCTCCTTTTCTCCTTCTCTGTTTTTTTCTCTCTGCAGTTTTCCCTGCTTGTGCAACTCACTGTCTCCCGCAGCCAGGCTAGGGCAGATCCTGCTGCCCTTCCAAAGAGTGCAGGGCTGTACCAGCCCTTCTTCAGACCTGGGGTCAGGCGTGCTCAGGGAACCTCAGCAGGAACCTGGAGATCCTTCTGCTGAAGGCAAAAACCACCCTGACCTCTGCCATAATTCTTCACCACTACAGCCTCTCTGTAGACCTGCTGTTGTTGTCCTAGGCTAAACAAGCAAGGGGAGATACATCTTGCACACCTTTCACCCAAGCATCAGGATATGCAGCTCATTTAAAATTGCCCAGCAAGCTTTAAATTCCTTATTACCACTACCTGTCACTAAATGAAGGGCAAAACCACAGCCATACCTTGTTCCCTGTCCTCATATATTCCTCCTGCAGTTCCAGAATTCTCTTCTCTCTACCTGATCTCAAATTTGTGTGCTGACTGATGACTGCTGAACGAAGCCTATTACATAACTCTCTAGGTTGACCCCTAATCCATGACAGAAACCCCTGAGTCCTGACAAGAGAGAGTTGCTATCATTTATTCAGGTCCCAGACTGTCCCACAAGGCCAAAGTTCTGAAGCACCCACCGAAGCTCCCTGGATCTCTAATGCTGCCTGCACCTGCTTCTGACAGCCCTCTTTCAGCTTCTGCCTTCCACCTGAGCCAGGAACCGGTCTAGCAAGCCAGGTCTGAGGTCACTGAAAGCCAGCTATGAACTTGGTGAAGGAGGTAAAGGTGCTAAATGTTTTTTGTCTATTCATTTGCTTCAATAAAATGCAATGCTGACAGACTGGACAGGAGCTTAAGGGAGTGTTTGACTCCAAGATCAAAAACATCCAAGAAAAATCACATCTATAAAGTCAGAACCAAAGGAACCCAGGCAGGGTTCAACCAGAAATCCTGTGAACTGATTCCACGACATTTCACTCAGACCTAGCAAGACAACACCTCTCCCACCTCCCCCCACACCACAAGGCTCCCAGCACTACTGGGCACAGAAAAATCTTCCTACTAACTGCTGCTAAATGAGCCAAATGCTCTGCACTACTGGTGATGTGAAGAGGGAGAGGTTTCCACTTCATTCTTGAAGCAGATGAAAAGGGTCTGAGGTTTCATTTAGTCATCAGCAAACTCCTGAGAGTTACATGCTACAGAGGACAAGCAAATGAAATGGTTTATTTTTGAGTAAACAAGCCCAAAATGAGGAAGTGAGACTAGCTGTGCTGGGCATTTCTATTGAGAAGGGAAGTCTGGGAGAGGGGGAAGAGAGGGTATGACACAGGTCTCATTCAACAGCATCTGTGTCCTCTCCACCTGTTTACTGAGCAGGACTGCCTGCTATTCTTTGGTAATATTCCAAAACTTGCTTCCGATGCATCCAAGGGGAAGTGCACAGTAAAGGAAGACAGAACTCAGAGCAAGAGTTGGGCATGGAAACAAGATTAAACCACAACTGGGAAGTTCCAATGGAAATTTTCCTGCAAACAGATGCAGAAGTTGGGCCTTTTCAGGTACCGAAACATCAGGGTAGGTTGAAATACATATATAACAGTATCTCTCCAGAGACATTTTTCTCAGCACCAAGATGAATCAGGTTTTAAACCAGCTCCTAATCAGAGGCAAAAAATCTGCCACAAGGCAATTATATTTCACTTTGTGAGCACAGATTTTTGTTCAGCACTACCAGCACTGAAAAATCAAGAGTAAAAATTATCTTAAATAAAATATGGAGAAAAATTCTCAATCTATGCCAAAGTATTTTTATGTTTTCCATAGCTTCAAAAACATATGGGTAGCTCATATGCCACTTTGGAAAGGTTAAATGAATAGGGGAGCTTGAAACACCTCAGATTTCTTCCATCTCATCTCATCTCCTTTATCATCATTTCTGCAATGACTCCAAAATCCCCCTGGCATTCAGAAAGTGCTCAAAAGGGCAAGAAATGTTTTAAGACATCACTCCTTGAAAATCAATTGAAATCAAGTGAACAAACGCTTTGCTTTAGCTTGGACAGTTGTTCAGAAATGTTCCTGGCCACAACTCTACTTGCAGATTTATAATTCATTGCAATCCCAAGAGCGAGCATAAGCAGCTGGTGAAATGAGATTAGTCAGGCTCACATCTCTCCTTTTCATTCCAATGGTATCACTTGGCCATGACCCCTAGGATGGAGGTAACAGCCGACATTCAGCCAAACAATCCAGGCCTACAGATGATCTGAAGGACCAGATCCTCTGAAATTCATTAGCCAGAAGACACTAACACTGCACCATCTTTTTTTAGATAGTTTGGAGAAGCAGAGTACCCCACCATCTCGTTCTTGAGACAGTTTAAATGCAATTCAGCTTCTAAATAAAATCTCTCATGTCATTTAGTAGAATGCACTGAGGTGGAAAGAAGAGACAAAAAAAGAAAAAAGAAAAAAAACCACCCAAACCCCACCACAATAAATGGATGATAACAGAGATGGGATCACTCACAGGTAGGCACAAGCAGCAAAATATATGCAACCACTCAAGATTGCGAGTGATGTATTCATGTTTCACACATTTAAAATTAAAAGTTAAGAAAAAAGAGAGAATGCATCTGATGAAATTTAACAATTTGAGGTAACAACTAAACAACTGAAAATCATATGCATTCATTAAAATAAGCTATTACAGCCAAGCATTTCCTAATCAGATAATTAGTAGCTTCTAATGCAATTAAGTTTACACAGCCAGCTAGCATAATTAAAAAACATAACTGAAACAGAACCATTATCACGGGATAAGGGTCTTTTGTCTGATTTTTATTTTTGTTTTGAAACCTTTAGCCAAAATTGCATGTCCAAAGGAAACATGTAGACTCCATTTAAATGCTAGATGCATTTCCACAAGAGATCAGAGGTTATTCTCAGACTGGAAGATAAAATAATTCATCCAAGTGATACAGGAATATTTTAAAACTTTATTATAATTATGCTGTTCTATGGTTTTGTTGGGGCTGTTGGCCGAATTTGCCATCTAACTATCTGCTCTCCAAAGATCTGGCACCTGCTTTCATATTCCATGCCAGGGAAAGGATCACTGTACCAAGAGGCAGTCTAGGAAGACTTTAAAGAGCAGCTCCTTCAGCTGTGGGACCTGTAAGCACGGGAGATGTGTGTCTAGCTACAGAGCACACACCATGAGCATCACATTCAGTGCTAAAAGTTTACCAGCAAAAACCATCCTAGAGTAACAGCACACAGGAGAAAACAGGCAGCTTCTGCCACGTGGACTCAGTGAATACTGCTTTTCTCAGTACCTGAAGTGGCAAGCACTACTGGAATCTTCAAGAAATAGGGAACAGAAAGTCTTAGGGCTAATTAAAGTTTCAGGTCCCAGTTTCGTGTTCCTGGCTCTGTCA